>NC_060070.1:40231136-40534166 GCF_922984935.1 Meles meles
AGAATACCACCTAAGGTAGCATTTGTGTGTGTGTATATGTATACATAAATCACACTCACAAATATATATCTGCCTCATGAAATAGCAAGAGTAATCAACTCATAGCTTCTTTATTCAGTTGTTCTTCTTCCATTCAGCAAATGTTTGACCTCCTATGAGCCAGGTACTGTGTAAGGCACCGAGGATACCATAATGAATGCAACATACATGATGCCTAACTTTCAGTTCCTAGCAGTCTATTAGGGGTGGTGGCTAATATTTATATAATCATAAAGATACAGTAAGTTTTCAGGTAATTAAAATGGAAAATAAGTGCAACAACAAAAAAAGGAGTTTCCATGGTTGCAAAAAAAAAGAGAGAAAAAAAGTAACACATTTATGGATGTAAACTCTAGGCCAGTTGCAGCAGATTTAGTCATTCCTGAGCCCGAGTCCAAATGTATATTCTACACAAACTAATAAAGGAAAACAGTGATTAGTTGGTGGCATCAAAATTTCCCTGTCACTGTTATAACTTTTATTCATTACATTGAATTATAGTACAAATGAATTTTAATTAATTAGTAGAGTTTGGAAAGCAATTTATAAATAAGTACCTCCAATATTCTACAAAGACCTATGTTCAGGGATCATTAAAAAGGTTGTTATTATTATTGTAGTCTTTTTAAAGAATGTTAATACTACAGTAGCAAAGAGCAGCAATGCATCCTCTATGGACTTGTGATTGTTAAACCAAGAATGCATGGGGGAAGGCATCTTCTGAAAGCTGAAATATGAATTTCAGACTTGTTGGCAGAATGATCCCAGGAAACAAGTCAGCAGTTCAGAATCTGCATGAGCAACGATTTTCAGTTTTTAGTTGTGGACAGGTCCTAAATAATCTATATTTGATAGATAATAAGGTTAATAAAAGTCATGAACTGAAAAAATAAAAAGGCATCCTGCTTCCATCTCTCCAGACCTTTCGTTCTTAAATTAATTTTGTAGAGTCATTCTCCTTCAAAGACCGATATCCACAGCCATTTCCCATTTCTTTTACAGATTTTACTCTAAGACAGAATGCCCACCTATTTGCTTAGTAATTATGTGAAAAGAAGGTTATTTTATTATACATACAAAGGATGCTTAAGGTCCAATTCTAAACAGAATTAATAGATAACAGATGCATAGTCTCTCACATATTTCAACTCATTTTGGCATAGGTTCATGAAGACTTAGCTTTCACAGATTGATGGGCCCTCCTTCATCCCCATGTTCAGCAAGCACCCTATGCATGATCTGAGAGGTCTTCCCAGTCTGATTGCCACCTCCTTTAATGAGTGGTAGGTCAATTCTTCTCTGAAAAACTACCTACATGCTAAGTTGGAAGGTATCTCAAGACTCCTTAGACTTTCTGGCAACGATTCTCAAAGTGTGGCCCCAGGCAACCAAGAGCATCAACATCACCAGAGATCTTGTTAGTAATGCATATTATCAAGTTCTACCCTAGACCTACGGACCCAGAGACTCTCCAACCATCTGTATCTTCACAGAGCCTCTCAGTAATACTGGCACACACTTAAGTTTGAGAAGCACTGCTCTAGGCTTCAAATTAATCTCTCCCATTTCTGGACAGAAAGTTGCTTACAAGCTCCCCACAAGCTCTTCTAACTCTCAGCAGTTCTCTAAAAATTGTCACCTTTTTTATGGGCTACTCTTATCTATCTTCTCCTATATCTATATTCTTTCTGAAAGATCCGAGGTTTTTGGTATATCTACCACATAGAATTACATTACCTGAGACTTTATATTCTCCACTACAGACTCATCTGGAACCCCTATAGTAATAATGTAGTGACACCAAAAAGAACAAAAAATACAGTTGTCTTACCTTAAATAATAGTACTAATTATTATTGTGATTTTTTTTTTCTCTTGCTTAAAATTCTATAGGAATCCCAGGCCATAAAGTTTTCAGGAACTCAAGTTCCTCAATCTTGTGACCCTACCATCTCCATGGGCTTGTCCTCAGCTTGTGTAGTTGCAGCTGGATGTGGACACCTCCTTGTGTTAAACAAGAGAAAAGAAAATAGAAGAATTCCAAGGAAAGAGATTTCCTTTTAGGCAAACTGCCCAAAAGTTGCTACTCACTTTCCCTCACCTTCAGTGGCCACATTTCACCTTAGGGGAGGCTGACCAACTAAGTGTCCAAGAAAAAATGAGAGAGAGAGGGGCACCTGAGTGGCTCAGTGGGTTAAGCCTCTGCCTTCGGCTCAGGTCATGATCTCAGGGTCCTGGGACCGAGCCCCACATTGGGCTCTCTGCTCAGTGGGGAGCCTGCTTCTTTCTCTCTCTCTCTTTCTCTCTCTGCCTGCCTCTCTGCCTACTTGTGATCTCTGTCTGGTCTGTCTGTCAAATAAATAAATAAAATTTAAAAAAAAAATGAGAGAGAGACTTGACTGGACAATCAGCAATCAATATCACCCCTCCCAATCGATGTTCTTTCTAGGAGTCCCCCCTCCCACCCATTCACATTGTATATTCTCCTCTCCTCTCACATTGTGGCACGACCATATCTTAATCAGCAATTTTCTATAACTTAATTATTTATAAATCTCCTTTCAGTGATTTCAAGTCCTCATGGGATTAATGGCAGGGACAGAGCCCTCAATAATACAGAGATCCAAAAGGTCTGTCTACAAAGTATAAAAGAAAGTAAGTGTCAAATTAGAAGTCAGAGTACCAATGCTAAGAGAATACAAATGTCCCTCAGTCTCTTCACAAATCATCTTCAGTTTAAATTTATAAATGTGTATGTATACATGGGTATACATGCATATGTGTATACTCACACATATACACAAACCTACATACATACATGTATAGATAGTAGCCAATACATAAATTGTTTTTATCACTAGAATTAATCTTAAAATCCACTCTGTAAAATTTATACAATATTTTTCCTTAGGAACAAAATTATTTAAAATGGAGGAAAATTGCTAGACAATCATAAAAAAAAGCATTCTTAATGTCTAATAAACTAATATAGTGCTATAGCATTAGTATTTGTGAAGGTAATCACATGAAATACTATAACCAAATATATTTTTTATGAACTTCCACTAGAGATTTTAACAACGTACTCTTTCTTTCTTCCTTCCCCCCTTCCCAAAATGTGGATTTGGGAATGCTCACTACTCTTACTAAGCTCTCACTTGTTGATGGTGAGAACGGGGACCAGCTCTAAGTTGCTGGGGTGTCCTTGGCTTTGGCTAGGGATCCACCTGGACTGTGAGCTGTAGAGTGGTTAAGGGTAGAGATTTCAGATTCAGTTTTGTGGGTCAGATTTCCTGATAAGATAATATTGTGGGGAAAAATTTCAGTGACTTCTCATTCATACTTCATCTCTCCCGAGATGCCCACAGATTGGCCCATTGATATCTCCTTTAATGATGACCTACATACTGTTTGCAGCAGGAGTGTTGGTCTGCTCTAGCCTATAAATGAATGCATTGAAGGGTCACAGTATTTATAAGATGGCTCTTTAGAGGACAAAACTACAGAAACAATGAGGGGTGAAATCTTATGTCTCATGCCCTTCATTTTCTCATTTATCCTTGAGGACTAAAGCCCAGGTCCAGTGATATTCTGGTCGGGTCTGGGGATATATAATAGATTGAGAGAAGTCTACAAGCATTGTACAAATAATTGCACTAGGATTATCCTAGACAATTCACTACAAGACTTGGCATTAAAAAACAAAAACAAAAACACAAATAACAACAACAAAAAAACCTGAGATGACTTTAAGTGGGACAAGATAGGGAAGGGAATGAGAATGAGGAAGCCACAGTAATATGCAAGAAAGCATTCAGATATGACTGGAAAAGTTTTTAAATTACAGTTAAAGGAATATGTAAAAGTTTTATAAATAAAGTATATGCATAACATTACATGAGTATATTTTGTTACATTTTTACAATCACATACTTAAGAGTCAACCCAGTATTGCATTGCTGTCATGTTCACCTATTTGTGGTAGCTAGTGGAAATAAATAAAAAACATACATATAAAATCATGTTGCTCAGAGTAGGAAAAATGTTGAAAATAGAAGAAACTATTTTCAACTTGTTAAAAAGATCTAATGAAAGAATTATTTAACATGCTATACTTACATATATATGTGACTTGAACCACAATTTAGGCATCTTATTTATTAAATTCCACTATCTCTGAGGTTTTTATTATTTAATTAGGTTTAAGTGTATCTCAGTATGATCTTTTCAAAGGAAATTGCCAAGCAAGAAATAACTACAGGTTATCTAAAAATGTCCTTATCCAAGAGAATAAAATATTACTGTGTAGTATATGGTTACATGTTTGCATGGAATCCATCAATGTACTGATAGGAAATAATCCCTTGATTCTTTAACTCCATTGTTCAAAACTTCTGCAAGGAAGTGTTCCCTAAGTATTTATTTAGCATTATTTAAAGTAAACACATTTCATCAATTAAAACTTCTCCTATAGATTTCTATTTACTGAACAATACTAGGATCTTCTGGATCAAGGGTTTTAACTTTAAGTCAGGTATACGTATACATACAAAGATTTTCTGTTGAATGCCCCAAAACTGATTTAAGAAAACTCATTTCCAGATCCTCCAATTTCATATGCTCTCTTTCCAAAAACTGATCTGCCTGAGAAAGTGTCAGTCCTCAAGTTCTCCTTCCTCACTTCTTATTTAACATCACATTTCTCTCAGTTTTCAATAAAAGGTGTACCCCTCACTCAGCTGAAATTTTACTATCATGCAAAACCATCTAGAATGCCAAACAAAGGAGTAATTTTGCAGTCCTTTAATAGAAGTGCCATAAAAGCATGCCCCAATGGTTTTCATTAAGAGTTGCATTCTCAATAAATTTGCTTTTTTACTTTTATTATCAAAATTTCTTATTTATGATGCTTTGATCAAGTATATATCACTAATAATGGTTATAATAATACAAATAAGAGCTTTAAAAAACACTTAGAGTTAATGGTCACAGAAAGCTAATAAAAACAATTTTCAAACCACATTTTTTTTGATGCATAGACAAATGATAAGTGATCCATAAAAATTTGCAATCATAAAATGGGTATTAATTTAGGATAAAAGTCTGTGAACAAATCTGGAATTAAAGTATAAGTTCAAGGAATAAAAAGAGAAGATATAAAAATTCTAATTATTTAAGAAGCACTTTTTCATGTGTTTTTAAGTGAATAGTGGAAGATATCAAATCACTACGATATCTATATCTATATGATGCACTTAAAAATGCAACAGTTTTGTTTTAAAACCTCAATATAGTGCAATCTGACAATTATACCTTCTGAAATTATCTAAGCTTAAAAATTTTTAAATATCAACTTTAAAAATAAGCAAGGAGTTAAATAACTTTCAACATTATTTTAGGGAATGAGTACACAAACAAAAGATTATTTGAGGACCTCTTCCCTACAGTATTCTGAATTATTTAGATTCTAATTTGCTGGATATTTGTTCATTCATTCAATCAACATATACAAAGACTAGTAAATGCCAGTAATTGAGTTAAATATTGGGGCTTGTGAGTCTGGTAACCTAGAGATGAAAGAAGAGTTCTTAAAATCAAAATGTTCACAGTCTGGTGAAGAAATAACAAGAAACGATGTTAACTCTTTAGAGTCATGATGAAGATAAACACAAGCTGCTAGGAAACAGTAGGAAGGACACCCAACTCAGGCTGTGAGATGGGCAATCAGAGAAGACATCCAGATTTCACAGGTTGTATTATGATCCCTTTGCTGAATATTAACAGTTTATTAAAAGTTAGGCAGGTGAAGCCCATGTGTATGTATGTGTGTTGCAAGATGAGTAATAGAAACAGATCTGGGAAAAGTAAGCAGGAGGTGAATGCATGTGACAGAATAATAATTTAGGATATTCACTCATGGATTACCTCTGATTCTTCTCTGAGCTCTGTCTAAGCAGCATTTCCCACTCAAAATATGAATACTGGGTTCCCAGGCTGGAATTGTTAGGCTCAACTCAGAGAACAAATGCAGCAAATTCTCAGTTTCCACCTCAAATAATTGTGATAAGAGTGTAAAATGAGAATAAGTTTGAAAGAAATTGCCATCAAATTGAAAGAATTTTCTGCCCATATACCAAGAGCAGGAATGTCTTACCACCTGGAAGGAGAGCATGTTTTGAAAGTAGGAGGGAAGTTAGATGTATTACAGGATCCCCTTTGCTCCCCTCCAAGGCAACCTAGGTCCAAGGAGGCACATGATAGAGTTATTTACTAGTTTCTCATACACGTTAATTTGGCAGGAGCTGAGTGCGGGGAGTGATACTTCTTTACTTCTTGAACTCTATCACGCTGGATAGTGGGCAGGAGGGCATGATGAGGGAGGCTAGAGAGTGGGGTAATGGGTCCAGGAAAAAGAGGGCAAGAAGGATTCCTGCCAAAGTCTTTGCTCCTCCCAGATCAAATGGGTAGGGATATTGAACTTAGCAATATTCCCAAGTATGACCAAGTTTATGGAAAAAAAAAAAGATTCTCTGGGACATGCCAAAGGTCACTGCAGCTGAAATAAAGGCATGGCACAGCAGATCATTAGGTAGATGGTTTCCAACAGGGAACTAAGGAGGTTTGGCCACCAGTTTCAAGGACTCAAGATGGAAATGGTGTCAATATCCCTAAGGAAGCCAGCCTGGAGCCCATTCAGAGCAGAGCTGATACACCAGCTGCCTCCTACCATGCTCACCCTGGTACCCCTCAAATATCCCACCAAGAACGAGTGCTCAGGGAGGAGACATATAAGAGACAACCTAATTATGATTTTATTTCAAACCTGAATTGACTAAGAAATGGATGATTTGGACAGAGCAACCTGGAAAACGTCTAGATTAAGCTGTCGTCATTATGCAGACTGAATTCCAGGAGTCAGAAAATCAAACTGAGTTATCGAAATAAAGAAAGTTACATTTTTGCTCATCAGAGTTTGTAACTTCGATATTTTGGCTATCACACATGAAAGGTCTTACATGTCAGACTAAGGAGTCTGGGTTTTGCCCTGAAGGCAAATGGGAAGCAATTGAAGAATTTTAAGTAGAAAAATGAGAGAAGCAGATCTGAATTTTATAGAACTCATTGTAACAGCAGTGTGGAGAATGGATTGGTGAATTAAGGAATAGAGATGGAGAAAGCAGAGGAAGGGAGCCCAGCAAGAGAATTTTGACCTAAAAACAGAAGGAAATAACAGAGCACAGGAAGAAGCTGTGACAGTGGATGGATAGGAGAGGATTCATCTGTGAATCTTCAAATGACAGATGTCTTCTCCCTAGCTCTGTCCATTCAACCCCAGCAGTAAAGTCGTTAGGGCAAGATTCTGACTACGATACCACCAGTAATGACCCCATTTAAACCAGCTAATGTTCCTGTACTGGTCCCAGCAGCCCCTGGATTCATGACCATTTGCTATCACATTTTGTTTTAATTTATTTTACTTCTACTTCTTAAAAGGTGCTAAGTTACCACAACCCATACACACCCCATTTTATATATACTTAAATTACATCCATTGACCATACACCATAGCGAAAGTCTGAAATAAAGTGATTGCAAATTAAAGTTGTATAATTTAAAACAGAGTTGGTTGACTGAAGTGTGTCCTTCTACCCTTAAAACTAATCTGTTGCGGGGCACCTGGGTGGCTCAGTGGGTTAAGCCTCTGCCTTCGGCTCTGGTCATGATCTCAAGGTCCTGGGATCAAGCCCTGCATCCGGCTTTCTGCTCAGCAGGGAGCCTGCTTCCCCCTCTCTCTCTGTACCTGCCTCTCTGCCTACTTGTGATCTCTGTTTGTCAAATCAATAAATAAAATCTTAAAAAAAAAAAAAAAAAAAACTAATCTGTTGCTTCCACAAAAGCTTCTGGCAGAAAAGCTTCTGTGTGAGCTAAACAGTCTCTGAAGAAAGTTCTGTGGTACAAATCTAGCTCTGTTCAGAAAAGAAAAAAAAAAAAAAAAGGCCCCCAATGGTGTCATTTAGACCCAATTTCCAAACCAGTGCTTAAAACATAATCTAATTACCATTTCAACCTCCTTTTAATCTGAGCCAATGAGTCTGACACGTAGGTGTTCTTCACTCCCCAAAGATGAAGTAATATGCATGATAGGACACTTGCTCCACCCCCCTCACCCCCAGAAAACTGTTGTCACTGAACAATCCCTTTGTTTTGCTAAGCACTTTTTTGCTCCAAGCTCCTTCTATACAAACCTTCTATTTTGTACAACTTCTTGGAGTGCCTCTCAACTTGCTAGATGGAACGCTGACCAATTCATGAATCATTGTGATAAAGTCAATTAGATCTTCAGATTAACTTCATTGAATTTTGTTATTTAACAGCTCTAAAATTTGACCCTGGGATCTTTAGTAAGTTGGTTTAACTCTCCATTCCTGTATATTATTACCTGTAAAATGGGGATGATACTATCCTCTATTGGTCCATTTAAGGCACACGCACAGGACCAGGAACAAAGAAAATATGTAGTAAATGCCAACAGTTGATTGTGTGCCAAATTTGACATTCTTTAAATGTTTTTAAAATTTAAGTTGCATTTAAAACCAAGTTGCATTCCTCACTGAAATCTGTCTTATGCTAACGTACTTAGACAAGGCGACCTTCTTATTAAAATCTGTAAGTACAAAAGAGTAAACAGCCACGTAATTCACACATTTCTCATTAGTTTCACTGTGTTTTGGTGATATACATACAGATATCTATTTTGCTTTATACTACCTCTCAGAATTACAAAAGGCCAGAATGGAAGATGCCCTCCTTGTTTTACGTGGTGCTGAGTTCAGAAGTAAGTATTCCATTTCCAGCAATAATAAAGGCTAGATAAGAAATAATCCAAACGGAAAGAAGACTCTTGCCAGTTGGGTTATTTCTGCTGAGCAGAATGTTTATTTTTTCATAGAACAAATTAGAAGTTTTCCAGATGGTTTGTCTAAAGTATTTTTCTCTCCTCCAGGCAGAGGATAAATTAGAAGTGTTAGGAAAAGGTCATTCCCACCTCTCTAAGAAGCACATTTTCATAATTAAAGGAACTAAAGTTCAACCACATATGAAGTGATCTCCACTCCATATATGAGTTAAATTTGTATATTACAGGTAATTGTTTAATTTGAAATTTGTCAAAAATATTTTAAAGCAAATAATCATCTTTTTTGGCCTTTTATAGAAGTACTAATCTTTATCATGGCACAAACAGAAGAATTGCATTATACTAATTTGCCACCAGCAACAAATGGAATTTTTTTTTTTTAATTCAACTCACTAGCTAAAAACACCTAGGTGGGTGTCTGATTTGCCATATAACAACACATTGTCAGGGTATTATCGGAGAGAAGAGGAATTTTGTCTCTGGTACAGTGTCTTCAGATTAGGTAAACAATTTATTTCTAACTCGATCCTCCCGAGATGGTGAAGAGGGAAGAATTTAATATTTTTTGCAGGAGAGATTTTATCACTTGTCAAATTAAGATAGCTACCTTTGTGAGATGGAAAATGAATCAGAAAACAAAGCTCAGACTCTAGCAGAAATTCATCTCTATTCTGTGATTGTTTGCAGAGCACCCTTCCGTCTGTAATTCCACAGGACTGTGTGCCCTAGAAGTCAGAGGAGAACGGGTTCTCCGCCTGCCAGGCATGCAGAAGGGAAGCCTCCATCTGGCCCCAGCTCTACGTACCTGCTGTGAGCTTCTGTCTGGGTCATGAGCACTCTGAGATTTCTGGTCCTGATCATGCAGTTCCACAAAAGGAGGAAGGAGTTATTACTCATTACCACTCATGATTAGGTGGGCAAACAAGATACTTCCCATGGACAGGTATTCTTTTTTCTTGATAATCAGGAGGTAGAGACACTGACAAGGCTCTTCCCTCATTGTTTGAGGAGTTACTTGCATGAGACATAAACCTCATTTTTGAATAGTGGAGAATTTATTTATGGTTTAAAAGGGGAACCAAAGTCAATTATGATGGATTTAGGGTCATATCAATATCTTCAAATTTCAAATTCAGGATGGTGAAAACATAGTACCATCATCCATTGAAACTTCCTCAATGAAGTTAATTCTCTAATGCCAGTTACTATCAATGTGCCAATTCATTAAAGTACCAATTCATTCAGAATTATTTAGTCTACAATTAGGAAGGACTAATATGTTTCTCATTACGAAGTTTTCCCTCTCTCCCTACTATTACTACAGGTGGCAATTTATTAGAATTCTTTTATGATTTTTTTCTATATTAAAAAGTAAACAATGTTTTATTGTTGTAACATTTAAGTCCAAATGATCCAGGGAAATTTTAAAGACTATTATTACATCTTATGAGTAAGTTTGAACATACACTCTAAGCCAGTAAAAAAGACTCTATAGGCTTCCTTACAATAGTCTATCTTGGAGGTAATAAAATAATTTCTCTTAGAGTTTTTTAGCTCTTATAGAATAAGATGTATTGGGTCACCTGGGTGGCTCAGTCATTAATTGTCTGCCTTTGGCTGGGGTCATGATCCCAGGGTCCTGGGATCCAGTCACGCATCGGGCTTCCTGTTCAGCAAGGGGTCTGCTTCTCTCTCTCACACTAACTCTGATTGTGTTCCCTTTCTTGCTGTGTCTCTCTCTGTCAAACAAATAAATAAAATCTTTAAAAAAAAATGTACATTTCTTTTTTAACTATGACAAAGAGAGTCCCGTCAATATTTCCCTAACTTCCTTTGTTTCTCCTTTATCCTCAAATGGTAGAAATTGGAGCTTTTAGCTTTCCAACTAATTGGCTGGCACAAGCAGACCAGTCGGTGGTTGTCTTTAGGTGTGTGGTGGGAAATCATCTCAGGAGCTTCTCTGAATCCAGACTCTGGGCTTTCTGTAAAGAGCAATAAGTCCCCACATTTGTACTCAGCAGCCTCCACAGTATCAGCCCTTGCCCTGAGAGGAGGGAAGCATCCTCATCGCCTCCACCCAAAAGCCATTTTGGAGTACCCATCTTTGAGAAGAAATATGATTGCCTCAATTCTCCTGTTGTTTATATTTATGTTACAGTAGGAGGGTGGTGGGGGGAACAGTTGAAGGGGAAGGGGTGGGACTGCTTTCTCTGCATTCGCTCTATAAGATCCCAACAACAGCTCCACAGCATTTGTTTGCATGTCTCTTATAATTTTTTTCATTTGAGGAAAGTGTTCCCCAGTTGATAAAACAAACATATTAGCTCTTCTACGTGGGCTTTCAGAATCAAATTGTTACCAGAAGTACCTATGTAATGTAAGATTGTTCCTGGTAATAGAGAGAAGAGATCCCAATGTTGAAACCTTAACACTATTGTGTTAGAGTATAAGGTCGGCCATTCTATTTTTTTAATGGGGGTTGCCAGGAAAATGGTATTTGTCTCCACTCTTGCAAACTGGGTTTCTTACATTGTTTAAGGTAAGTTATAAAAGTTCCATGCACTCATAGTCTCACAAGTTTGCTTTTTAAAAATGTAAGAAGGGCTTGTTATAATTAACAAAAAGGAATTTCCTGCAATTGCAATTTTATTGAGGATTATACTGAGGTCCTATATGAATAATTTAGTTTTAAGCTGTCTCCACTCAAAACTATTTATCAACCTTATCAGAAGCTCTATAAATATGTTATTATCATTCTCATAGGATAGTTTCTAAAGAGTAGACAAATGAATGTAAAAATAACTGTAAGAGTCCCATTGTGCAGTCTCCAAATTGTTCAGTGGAGACACCTGATTCTTGGGGTGTTCTTTATGAAATGCCATCCAACACTTAAATGTTTAATGGGCTCACACAAATGTGGAATAATTTTACTAGCAAAACATTTTGTCCATATTGCATGCCAAAATCTGATATGTTTCCATTAAAAAAATAAGCTGCTTTAAGTTATATCAAAGTTTTTTCATTATTTGTATAATTTGTTTTGTCATCTGCCAACCTACAGTAGTTGAAAAATAGTAGCCTTTACCAAAATTTTTTTTTTTTTTTTTTTTTTTTTTTTTTTTTTTTTTAAGATTTTATTTATTCATTTGACAGAGAGATCACAAGTAGGCAGAGAGGCAGGCAGAGAGAGAGGAGGAAGCAGGCTCCTTGCGGAGCAGAGAGCCCGATGTGGGACTCGATCCCAGGACCCTGAGATCATGACCTGAGCCGAAGGCAGCGGCTTAATCCACTGAGCCACCCAGGCGCCCCACCTTTACCAAAATTAAAGAAAAAATTAGTAGAGGGAAACTTAAAGTTCAAATGTTTAATGGTCAGGTAAAAAACACCAATATTAGATGGTGTCAGAAGAAAAAACTGGACCAATTCATAAAATGTTGATGTTCCTTAAGGGTGTAGTTTAAGAATTGTGTATATAATTTATGTGTTGGGTTTTACAAACGAAGTGAACAAAGCCCAGTGAGGTGAACAGTTCACTCAATGGCAGCCTGTTATCAGAAAAGCCAGTAAGAAGCAAGATCTCCACCTTCCAGTCCACCCTGTTTTCTTTTCCTATGTCAGAACTGATACCATATGGAAGTTTCTAAGGGTTCTTCACAATTGTATGCCCATTGCTGGCTCATAGGTTATACATGACTTAATTTCACTAAATACTTATATGTGTGTACCAGGTCACATACCCCTCACTATTACCACATAAGTGTCTTCATTGCCCCACATCCTCACAACAGTCAACATGGTAGAAGTTAGAATTGCCTTCTCCAAAGTCCTCTGTCCATCTTTTTTTTCTTTAATAATTTTGTTCAAATTGACAATGAGCTCAATTCTGAGGGCAAATTGTCCTAAGCCCATTTCTCTTTGCTAGACATATACTTTTCTGGTATCCTTGAAGTGAAGAGCTAGACATGCGCCACATTTGGGATCAACGAGTTGCAAAAGAAACTCTTCTGGATACTTCATTATCTGATAGGGAGATAGGCATGCAAGGACACCCTGTTTGAACAACTCCATCTCATTTATTTCTCTGAATATTGCCATCTAATGATGTGATGCCTCAAATATCAGCAACCATCTTAGCTCCTCAAGGTGACCACGCGAAGATAAAAAGCCAAACAAATGAGAAAGCTGAAGGAAACCTTGGTGGCATTGATTAATTTTTGCACCAATCTAGAGCCACTTACCTCTAGATGAATCATTATGTGAGATATTTAGGTGTTTTGGTTGCTTAGACCAATGTTAGATGGATATGCTATTACTTATAAAGTAACAAAATATTAACAGATATGCTTAAAATTACATGAATTTACAACTAGCCATTCCAATGAATTTAAAGTGGTATCTCACTTTTGGTATGAATTTGAACTTCTCTGGTAATTAGTGAGGTTAAACATCTTTATTATACCATAGTTAATCATTCAAGTTTCATCTCCTGTGAATTTACAACCATTGTCTATTTTTCTATTGAAGAATTGCTTACATATTTGAAATACTATTTTTGTCATCCTTCTAGTCTTTGTACATGTCCTTTCTGCTAAAGGAAAAAACAATTAATTTTAATAGATTTATTTGGCATTTCCTACATGTGCACTTTTCAAATTATGCTTAAAATGTTCCTCTTCACCCCTTGATCACAAAGATATTCTTGTCTATTTCCTCCTATTTTGCTTTATTGTCACCTTTCATATTTAGGTATTTAATTTAGAGATTAAAGATGATAACTTTTGATTATTGTCTCAGGCAGGGATTATATTTTATTTTTCTTCATATAATTTGTCAGTTTCCCCAGCATCATCTAACACAGTTCACCTTTTCCTCTCTGATTAATGGTGTCACCATGCTCTGAAACAATCTTATTGTTTAAACATGAGTTTTTTCTGTCCCAATGGCCTAGGTAGAATGTTGGTAGCATATGCCTCCCTCTTCAATCTTAACTAATCATGTGCATGCATTTTTCTTTACTAATTTTAGAATCAGTTTATTACTTTTCTCAAAAAACCTTACCGCGATGTTGATTAAAATGGCATCATATTTGTACACTATTTTTTTTTTTTTTAAATCACCTTTATGTGGCACCTGGATAACTCAGTCAGTTGAGCATCCAACTCTTGATTTCGGCTCAAGTCATGATCTCAGGATTGGGAGATCGAGCCCCATGTCAGGTTCTGAACTGGGTGTGGAGCTTCTTGGGATTCTCCCTCTCCCTTTCACCAAGAAAAAAAAAAAAAAAGATCATCCTTATATTTTTAATTTATATCGTTTATAAACAATTTAATTCATTTAATTAGCTTTTTATGTACTTTTTCCTTTATTTTATTTTCCTTAATATTTAGTTATTACCTGTTTGTTTATTTCCTTTAATATCTAGGTTTGTATTTCCTTTAAAGCATTTCAGTTTTTCTGCAAAGTTTGCATGCATTAGTTTATTAGTTTATTTCTTAAGTACTTTATAATTTTGATTCTTTCATAAATGCATTTATTAATTATCATATTTCCTTGCTTTCTATTCTTGGTTTAGAAGAGCATTCTTAAAGTTTTGTACATTTACCTTGAAGCTAGCCATTTTGCTGTATTTTATTAGTTCTGATTGTTGACAATATATTAATTCTGATGAGTTCGCTATGTAGATAGCTTGCATCTGTAAATAGTACATCTTTTGTCTTACATTTTTTAACTTTTACAGCTATTATTTATCTTCCACTTGTCTTCTTCAGCCAGAATCTCCAGTATTAGGTTCAATAAGAGCTGTTCTAGTCAACAGCCTTCTTGTGCATCTAAATTTTTCCATACTCAGTGTTGCGGTGTAGAGAGCTAAAAGTAAGAGAACCACCAGCAAAATAACTATGCAAAATAACAAACTAGCTAGCCACCATTTCATAAATGCTGACAGAGGGTACAAAGCGGCTGGGCCAATGACAAAGGAATTTATTACCCATAACAATAGGGGTAGTCGACAGAGTATTTGCATAATCGCGTAGTTCACCAAGTCCCAGATCCCACTGGGTGTCATAAGTGCCAGGTGCAGCCTCCACCTACAATAGGGTGCTCCACAGGAGAGGACCTCTGTTTTCAGTAATCTGCCACTTTTATGACAAACAGGGGCACTGCACTTTGTCTGAAGGGAGACCAGATGCCTTGCGGGACTATGTGACATATTCTCCCAAGGCATTATCTCACTTTTTAGAATTTCAGCCTGCAACAATCCTGAGAAATAGTCCAAATGAAAACACAGTTGGGGCCTTGCAATTTTGGCACACTCAGCATGATGTATAAGAGAGCCCGTGACTGATATTTTTCCCAATATTGTTTTATTGCTGGTCCCCAATGGAATGATATAAAGTGAAATTTCTTCTAAGTATGATGTTGATTTAGTTTTTTGTTAGAATAGGTAATTTCGGGATATTTTCTCTTACTCCCTTCCAGTAGATTTATCATAAGGAGATACTGAATTTTTTGTAAGTACTCTCTGTACCCACCGTGGACCTCAAACTCACCACCCCGAAATCAAGAGAGGCAGACTCTACCAACTGAGCTGGCCAGGCATCCAGAGATATTGAATATTTTTAAGTGCTTTTGCTGTATGTATTGAGATAACCATGTGATTTTTCTTTTACAAGCCATTAAGGTAATAAATAATGGTTATATAGTGAGTGTTCTGATATTTGTGGAATAAATAGTGGTTCATGACAAAGTATTTTTATGTAGCCTCCTGGATTCTCTTAGCTAATATTTAACTTAGATTTTTGTATCTATGTTTACAGCGAAGTGGGCCTATAATTTTCTTTTCATGGACTGTCACTTGCTCTAGAATCTAAAGTTATATTAGCCTTGAAAATGAGTAGGCTTATTTTCTTCTTTTCCTTTTTTTTTTTTTTTTTTTTTTTTTTGTGGGGCAGCCTATTTGTCTCCTTCAGTTTGGTAGAGGGCAGCCACACAACTGCATGGGTTTTTAGTATAGGAGACACAAGCCTTGGTTTGTGGGGATTGTGTTTGTTTCTATTTGTTTTTAGATTTTGTTGCTTAGGAGTTCTGTTTGCTATTTGAATATTCTTTAAGGGTTATTACTAAATTCAATTTTTATCTTTCTCCCTGCAAAACTTTAACTACTTTGTCTAAGCTGAAAATTCATAAAGCCACACATAATATGTTTTTACATCTCTTATATCCTAGTTTTGTTTTTTCCTTTTTTCAATATGTATAATTTAGGTGTTGCCATTTTTATTCTCTATTCCATTGCATTCTGCTGTTAATTTTATTTTCTTACTTCCTGTTTCTTTGTGTTTGTTCTGTTGCTCTTTTTCTGGTGTCTTGTGTTGAATTTTAGCTCATTACTTTTAGTTCTTCTCCACTGTGTATTTAAAGCTATAAGTTTGTCTCTAAGTACTGCTTTAGTTGTACCTCACGGATTCTGAAAAAGAATGTTCTCATCCGTGTTCAAGTTAAGTATCAGCATTCTGTTGTTTCCTTTATGAGTTTCTCTTTTACCAAAATACTCAGAGATTTCATTTCTTGACATAAAGATTTTTTTTATTTTGTCACTTCTATGTTGTTACTTATTTTCTAGTGTTACTAAATTATGGCCCAAAAGCATAGATTATAAGGTGGTGGTTCTTTCTCTTGACAACTTTCTTTGTGGCCTAAGAAATGTTTGATTCAACATTATTTCAAAAATAAAACATATTTTCTGTTAGGTTTAAAGTTATTTCTATTAATAAGGATGCTGGTGGAGACATATGTATAAATTTAACTATATTAATCAAATCTCTTTTGTCTGCTTGATTTTTCAAATATTGATAATTATGTTAAAAAACTTTCAAATACATTTTTTTTTTTTAAATTTAGCTACCTCTTCCTACATTAATGTCCTGGTTCCTTTATCTATTTTTTAATCTATTATTTATACATTTTTATATATTCTATATCAAGGGATATATTGTTAGGTACATTTAGATTCATGATCATTTTATTTCTTTAAACTATTGTTTCTTTCCAGAATAGAAAAGCCTGATAAATATCCATTTCTAGATGGGAAATAAAATGTAGACAGACTATATTCCCACAGTTTTAAGACGCATAATATGTAGCTTTTAATAGCTCTTTAAAAAATGTTCTGTGTATTTTCTTTTTTCTATAATATGATCAATGTCATTGATTATATTAATCAATATTAAGGAGGTGTCATCTCTCAAGATAATCAGTACATGTGTGAAACATGACAAAGAGAGATGGATTCTGAAAGTAATATAAGAGTTAAGTCCAATATCATATCTATTGTAGAGAGTTTCAAATAGTCCACAACACTCCATTGTAACACCTTATATTCATTTCCAAGGACTGCATCCTTCTCCACTGTAGTTATCACTATAAAAGAATCTTTCAAGTGCTCTTATCAAGGTTTCTATATGCTTGGTCTGATGGCTTTGAACAATAGTGGCAATTTGTAATATAGTAGCTTCTCTCTCCAATACTCAGAAAAATCAAAGCATACAAAAACTATTTCTCCTGATGCAGTTTAGGATCAAATGAAAGAAAAAAGAATTTGGTCCAATCTAGGAAGACTACTCTTTACTTCACAAAGTTTTAGTAGAAAAATGTTTCTGAGGTTTATTTCTGTGTGTTTTGTTACATAAAGACACATGAGAAAATACACAGTTGTTTTTTGGTTTTTTTTTCCATTTCATTATTTCATGACATGTTTATTTGGAGACTTTAAAAAATAAATGTTTTTGTCTTAATCAGACCATGAGTTAACAAAGTACGAGATTTAGTCTAAAGTCTATTGTACTCAAACATTTCATTTTTATGCCTTTGGAGTCTATGTCTTCACTTCTCCCATACAGAATACTCCAAATAACTGTACAAACTTGTATCATAATCAAATCATATATAGCAAAGATTATTTTCTTAAAAAAAAAGATCCACTGATTATTAAGTGAAACTTCAATAAGCATATTCAATACCTGAGATTTTCATCTTATGGAACTGAATTATTATTGCTTTCCATGAATACTTTCTTGTTAGAATATCAAAGACCTACAAACCATGAACATGTAAACTCAATTTAATAGACAAGATCGGTTTGTTAATGAAAAATCATTTAGCAATAATTACTCCTCACTATCAAGCAGCTTACCACATGCCAGATAATAAATACCTGTAGAATGTCCCTCAAACACGACGATGGATGGTATGAATACCTTCATAAGTATAGCAGGATGATTCATTGATAACAACCAATAAGCAACACTTTCTTTTCAAATCTAGTAATTCCCTTTTCCTGGTAATCCTTTCCCACCCTATATGACCACATGGGGGTCACTAGGGCTTTCCTTTCTCACATCACCAGAGAATGGAAATGAAGGGAAAGAGTTTAGAGTGGAAAACATTTTGGTCAAGGATCACCAAAAGCCAAGTTCATGGGATAAATAATGAACTTAGAAACAATTAATGATGATCTGAGTCAGGTTTTGTTTTGTTTTGTTTAGCCTGTTAGTTTTGTTTTGTTCTGTTCCATCCTAGATTTGATAAAACTTCCATGACCTAAAATGTGAAAAGAATATCCCAAAGGAAACAAGACAACTGTAACCAACTGGGTTGTCTGAGAAGGAGTTAGGAACATCCTCCAATATCCCAGCAAAGGACTAATTTTTCTTACCAGGAGGCTGTACGAACTGGTACAACCACCATTTAAGTTTGGAGAATTTTAGGACCAAAGAGTTGATTTGTACTGTTTCCCATATGGAACACTGGAAGATAAAGATAACTCTTGCTCAGAAATTCTCCAGGTCACCATAATCAGAAAATTAGAATAACAACAAAGACACCATGTGACATGTCAGGTGTAGAGAGAGCCTGAGGCAGCGTTCTCAGTGTCTCCTCCCACACAAAACAACTTTGGAGAAGAGCCAACATTTTCTGTGCACTCAAGGAGGGAACAAAAGTTGAGAGTCAGACAGTGTGTGTCAAAAAACCAGAAGGTATCCTTGGGGATTGACAAGGGGTTGCCACAAAGGAATATGGTATGTACCAGAGACTGGAATTAAATGGAAATACAGACACTCAGGGGATATCAATAAGGACAAAGGTAAATAACTGAAGGCCAGGGTTGGTAGCCCCTGCTCCTCAGTCCCCTGCCAACCCTCCCCACATCATAATGTTACATTAAATTTCCAGAAACTTAAATCTCACATTAGAGGGGAACAAAAAAAAGGGGGGGGGGAGTCACTAAATGAATGAATTTAAACCTGAAGTAACCAAGAAAACCTGGAATATATTAATCTTTCTTTCTTGAGGTACATTTAAATTTTTTTTAAGATTTTATTTATTTATTTGCCAGAGAGAGAGAGAGAGGGCACAGACGGGCAGAGTGGCAGCAGAGGCAGAGGGAGAAGCAGGCTTCCTGCCGAGCAAGGAGCCCGATGTGGGACTCGATCCCAGGATGCTGGGATCATGACCTGAGCCAAAGGCAGCCGATTAACCAACTGAGAAACCCAGGCATCCCTCTTGAGGTATATTTAAAATAGAAGCTCAGGTTGGGGCACCTGGGTAGCTCAGTTGGTTAAACATCAGACTCTTGATCTCAACTCAGGTCTTGATCTCATGGTCTCGAGTTCAAGCCCCATGTTGGGCTCCATGCTGGGTGTGGAGGCTACTTAAAAGTATACAAACAAACAAATGAATAAAATAATGACATATAATAATATATATTATTATATAATAATAATAAAATAATAAACAAATGAATAAAATAGAAGCTAAGGTGAGTTATAGAAATAGAACTTTTCTATACCTCTAAAATTGTGGATAGTTAAAGAGTTAAATGAGAAGAATATTTCTAAGAGCTTAATAAGTTGTCTCCTGCCAAAAAGTTTCAAGGGTCCGAAATTGTACCCTTCTTCCAGTTGCATGGATGTTGGTAAAACAAGCAAACAAACAAATGAGACTCTTAGATCAGTGATAAAAGACCATTCATTACTCTCAGCAATAACAGTGGCCAGAATACCAGCATTTTTGGTGTCAGTTCCTTGAGCCCCAATTCCCACAGGGAAAAGGTAATGGAGTAAAAGGACACCACAGTGGAATGCTTTATAACACAGCAACCCTGAATTTAGAAAACATGAATATTATATGATGAGCAGTAAATATGGCTTCCCTTTGCTCTGAAGAAAAATACCATCTGATTTCCAAGGCTTTCAGTATTAATCACCCTGAGAAGAGGGTTCACAACACAGGGCAATTGGTGCCTCACTCACAAGATGTACAGAAACCTAAAAGACCCATGGAGCTGTGCCTCCCAACACCATACAAGAACTAAGTAAATATTGACTATTCTTGTCCTTATTGTTACTATTAGAAAACAGTTAATGTCACATGAGCTACAATAGCAACAATTCCCATATATATGATAGTATTAACCTAAAAAGTTTTTATTCAGGAAACATTTGATATAATTAAATGTCAAATTGGAAAAGCATAACTTTTTAAAAAATCACTAAAACGGGCCAAACTTTTTTTTAAAAATCTATTAAAGTCAGCTTCTCTCATAAGAAATGAAAACATTTATGTGATTTTAGATCCTTCCTTGAAAGGAAAGAATGAGAAGCTTTGAAATATTTCTCTTCATTTTGATGAAAGGAAGCTGGTGCTCTACTTAAAGCTGTACAGTCATTATTTCAGAATAAGAATACACTAGTTAATTACAATATAGATGTATCAAACTACAAGTCCCATCTTGGCTGAACTTGTTGCCAGATGTTTCTTGTTCCAACAGTTAGAGAAACTAGAGGCCATAGTAATTTAAACTAATGCACATAGTTTTCTGACATGTCAATGATTTAAAAAAAAAAAAAAAGTAAAATTTTGTGCCTTAGAACTCCTAGTTTTGTGCATTCTACTAGATTCTACTATTTCCTTTTCAGAAAATAAGCCCTAGAGGAATATTCTTCAAATAAGAACAGAATTGTTCTAAATGTAAATACCTCTTTTTTTTTTCTTTTTCTATTTTTTTAGGCCTAATTCAGATATGACTTCATTGACTCTTTTTAATTTCTCTTATTTGGTATTACCAGTTTCTGAGAGCAAGGTAAAGGGTAAAGAGGTTAGAATTCTTTGTAATTAATTGGCCCAGAATTCAATTCTGGCATGAACTCCTGTATTAGGCCCAGAAAATACATGAACAATGCTAGAAAGGAAAGGATGGTATATATATATTATTTGAAATTCAAAATTAGATGTCTACATTTACCAATTCCAGAAAACGACAACCTATGTTCATGTCCCAAATTCTTTCGGCTGAATTTCAACCCCTAATTGTATAATGTATTTGGTCTTTGATTAAATAAATACTTTTCTTATGAAATAATATTCATGAAGGTAAACATCACTTATATTATCCCTGTAATTCAGTTTTAGTTATACTTTTTATTAGATATGATATTTGAAATTACCATAAGAAAACTCTGGGTCTTCAAAAAATGTAGTTTATAAAAAAGAGTAGAGCATTTTAAAAAAAAAAAGGATTAATTCCTTAATAGTAACAATTCTATTTAGCCAGGATGACTAGAGAGTAGGTTACAGTGGTTAACTAAGTACTATGTATTTAATGAACAATTAATAAATATGACATATGCAATGACATTTTCCCAAGATTTAGAAAAGACAGTTAAAGAATGACAATTTTTTCCAAGTTATTATTACTCCTCACTAATCTTATAGTTATTCAGGGTCATAATTCTTATCAAAGAAAAAAAATGCAGGACTATAAATATAGAGCATATAGGAAGGAGATTAAGCTAAGTGAATCATGTGATAGACATAAGAGTATTTTTTTAAATAACCTCAAAACTTGTTATTTTAATTTTAATTTTGATATTGCTCTTACTATCAAAATCAAAGCTCAGAATATGCAAGAGATTTTATTTTTCCTCTGAGGTTTGGTTTATTTGATATGTTTGCATTAATAAATGGGAATACATTCAGGTATTTAAAAGATTTTTTAAATTCTATGAGAAAATATTTATCTAAATACATATTATTTTTATTAAATCTGCTGGCTAGAGAGAAGATATTGACAGCATCAGGAATTATTGTATTTGAAAAGAAAAAATAAAAGGAGGAAGGAAAGAAAATAACTATTTGTGACTTAATCCATTAAAAAAACCCAAAAAGCTAGCATTTTTTTCCCACATAGACTATAGGGTATATCAATATTGGTTAATTGATTCACACCAAAATTTCTCAAATTGTGAGAGAGATAAAGAGGTAAAAATGGCAGATTTTTAAATTCTTATTTTAAAATCGTATACATGAAGCAAAATTGCAGTGTTATGGACTCAATTTTGTCCCACTCCCAATGCGTACGTTGAAGCCTTAATCCCCAACACCTTAGAATGTACTGTATTGGGAAATCAGAACTTTAAGAAGATAGTTAAAGTGGAGATGAGATCATAGGTTGGGATTCTAATGCAAAACATCCGATGTCCTTATAAAAGAAGAGACATGAGGAATGTAGATGCAAGTAAAGGCCATGGGAGGGACTCAAGAACATCTGCAAGTCAAAGATAGAGACTTCCAGACAAATCGGACCTGCCCACCTAGACCTTGGACTTCTGGCCTATAGAACTGTGAGAAAATAAATCCTGTGTAAGCCACGTGGCCTGTAGTACTTTGTCTTGGACATCTTAACAAACTTAACAGTTTCAATTTTTTTTTAAGATTTTATTTATTTATTTATTTATTTGACAGACAGAGATCACAAGTAGGCAGAGAGGCAGGCAGAGAGAGAGAGAGAGGGAGAAGCAGGTTCCCTGCCAAGCAGAGAGCCCGATATGGGACTCAATCCCAGGACCCTGAGATCATGACCTGAGCCGAAGGCAGATGCTTAACCCACTGAGCCACTCAGGCGCCCCCAAATTTCAAATATTTTTGTTATTACATGATAATCTGAATTTAAGAAATGCTGTGTTTGGGTGCCTGGGTGGCTTAGTCAGTTAAGCGTCTGCCTTCAGCTCAGGTCATGATCCTGGGGTCCTGGGATGGAGCCCCAAGATAGGATCCCTGCTCAGCAAGGAATCTGCTTCTCTCTCCCCTACTTGTGTGCACTCTCTCTCTCTCAAATACATAAATAAAATCTTTAAAAAAAAAAAAAAAGAAAAGAAAAGAAATGCTGTGTTCTCCTATTTTTTTTTTTTTCCTTTTAGAAGGAAGGGGGTGGAGGTGCCGAGGGAGAGAGAGTGAGAGGGAGAGAGAGAATCTCAAACAGGCAGTGTGGAGCCCAGTGCTGCCAGGCTCCATCCCACCACCCTGACTGAGATCAATCAGGCTGTGAGCAGAAATCAAGAGTCTGACACTTACCCAACTGAGCACCCAGGTCCCCCGAGGCTGTGCTCCTTCAAAGAATACGTGCAGGTTGCCTGGGGTCAACTGGTCTCACTGTGCCCTTGTCATCATTTCTGTTTTAATAAGAATTTATTTTTTCTGATGTGTTTCCTTTTATTTTACTATAATGTTTAAATATATACACCAGGGGTGCCTGGGTGGCTCAGTCGGTTAAATGGCTGCTTTCGGCTCTGTCTTGATCCCAGGGTCCTGGGATGGAGTCTCCCGCCCACCGGCCAGCTCAGCAGGAAGCCCGGTTCTCCCTCTCCTCCTGCTTGCACTCTGTCTCTGGCTATCACTCTCTCTCAATAAATAAAAAAGATCTTTAAATAAATAAATAAGTAAACAAACAAACCAACAAACCAATCAATTTTCACCATTTCTGCTGCAACTCATTTATCTACCATATAGTTTTTTTGTCTGCTCTAATCCAATGCCCACGTCCCCTTCTTGTATTCTACCAGTTCAGTGAGGATACATTTTCAAGTGCTCCTTGGTGAAGTGTGTGTGGGAAATGCTGATGTAGCAGACCTAAAATGTAGCTGCGTCTTCAGCAAAATCCATACACTGTACTATCATGTGAACAAACAACTGACGAATAATGATGGTTAAGTGTGTCCTTTACCTACCCCTCTCCTTGGTTCCCAATCGGCTTTGCATATACACTCTCTAAGTGATGCCTTCAAAACAATGTTGATCCAAATGCATCTTAACCTG
The DNA here is from genome assembly GCF_922984935.1 of Meles meles. Taxonomy (NCBI): domain Eukaryota; kingdom Metazoa; phylum Chordata; class Mammalia; order Carnivora; family Mustelidae; genus Meles; species Meles meles. The sequence continues at coordinate 40,255,239 of NC_060070.1, forward strand.
GTTTCCTCAGAACTGAGTACAGATTATTCTTCCTCAATATCATTGAACTCACCTCACCTTTAACAAATATTTTGTAATACTCACTTAGAATGCCCCAGGATGTATGTTCACTGTGGTTTCACCCATCCATTGTTTTAACCACAAGGGCCCCCCAGAGCAGTAATTAAGTTTAATGGTCTGATAGTGTATGAAATCCTTCTTCCGTCAATCAACAGCAAATTCACTTTATACTGTACTATACAATATTGTACACACACACACACACAGGATATCAGTATCTTCGTGCCTATATTCCTTTTATAAGTACAACCCACATTGACTAGGCCTGAGTACATTAACTTTTCTATATTAAACCAATCATATCTCAATAATCCTTAAAAAGGAATTTCAACACAAGTACCTCAATCCTAAATAGTTCAGAATTATTCTCCTTAGGAAACCTTAGTTTTTTCGAACTCATCTAGTATTAATATTTGTTCCTTAGGCGTGTGTGCACATATATCCATGGTATAGAAAATAGTACATTTCTGAGAGGATTAGAAATGTATTCAAATGTCAGCTTCTAATTTGCACTGTAGATTTCCCTGATAAAGTTATATAAACTAAAAGAAAACCAGAGTCACTTAAAAATGCCATGTACCCCCTAGCGTAACAAGACAACAAAGAATGTAACAATGTTCATGTGATTATTTCTACCATAATGAAGAACCTTAGTGCAGGGGTAAACGTTTCAGATCAACAAAATGTGTTTAGTTTTAAGTCGATCCAAGCTCTATCGATAGTGCCAAACATTTTTGTAACAAGGGCTTTCCTATATTTCTGCCAGGAAAAAATTAAAATTGTAGTCTGATTTACTACATGGCATTTAAAAAAAAAATGTTGGAACTCTCAGTATTTTTTAGCAAGTTTTTAATCAATGTAATTAAGATCTATAGCTTGTTTAGTGATGAGAAAGAGTGAGAAACTGAAACTATCCCAATTTTCTCTTTAAATAAGTAACAATAACTAGAGTTCTTAGTACGTGGCAGACTCATATTATTTAACCCTCACAACATATAAAAGAAAGCAATTACATAAGAAGTAAGTTCTATTATATTCATGTAGAAAATATTGAGGAGTACACAAGAGAAGGAAATAATTCAAATTAGAAGTAGTGGCATACCAGTGAGGGACATGAGGAATGTGGGGGAGCTGTCTGTCCCAGTACAATGTATAAAAATAAAATGCACTGCTTTGTATGTGTTGGCAAATACACACACACATAAGATAGATACAGATATAGAGAACTATATCTATATTATATATGTATATCTACAGGGGGTTGCATTGTGTATAGAGATAGATACAGAGACAGAGAGAGAAATAATGAGGGGTTGCAATGCACATAATTTGAGAATAATAATAAAACAGCCAAAAGCCAGTCTACTTTATATTATGAACATACACTATGGTCATAAAATATTCTTCCCAGAAAAAAAAAAAAAAAATCATTCTAAAAAAATATCTAAGTCCTGAACAGTTGCTACAGTTACAGATGAGATTTAAACCAGTTTACTTGTATCACTTTAATAAACATTGTATTCTACATAGTCATTTTAAAATTGAAACTTTAAAGTTGAAACACTGAAAAGATAAAAATAAAGTTGAAAAAACTAATCTTGTTTGGATGTCAATAAACCCATGAATATCATTATCATATGAACAAAGAACATATATTACATATCTCTGGTAGCCATGCATAGCAGGTGAGTTGTTGGGTCTTTCCCTGAAATCATTCTTACTCCTCCATGAAACTAAGATCATAGCTATCTTTTCTTTTCAAGTTTGTATCATACAAGTAAATACATACATCTATACATATGTACATACATAAGGTGGGGTTGGTAATTGGATGAAGGTTTGACCTCCTTTGGTCTTGTTTTACTATAGGATTTTAGGTTGCCCAAGCTGTGCTCTGCAAAGCACTCTTCCTCTCTCTGAATTCCTAAAAATCTATACATAAGAAAAGGTGGGGAAAAATGAGCCACTTCATTATTTACGTGGACCAAGGCACAATTCCTCCCAAATGCAAGAGCTTGTGAATCATGGTGGAAGGAGGAGACACAGGGTCCTTTCAAATATACAACCATAAGATCAAATACAAAACTGTAAGATCAGCTTTTTTTTCAACTATGTGTTATACTTTTAAAGATTCTAATAACACTCCCCTCTAAATTTTGGTCATGTATAAGGGTTACAGAGATGAGAGGTCTAGGAAGAGTCACCCAACCCCAAGATTCAGTGTAGAGCCACAAAGGGCTCCCAGGGCTGCACTAGTTATTCCCAGGGGTGACCAAAGGCACCTAAGGGCTGAGGTGAACCCTGTGTGGCCTTAAAGGAGATGTCCCTAGCCTCTTCCTCTCTCATTATCCTCTGGCACATGGGCTTCCAAAACAACCTCTGGTATCCAAAGTTTGATAATCCCCACTGTAGAGCTGATTGGTCTGTGTGAACACTATAATAAAGGCTTCTGTGCCTTTTCCAGGGTTATTTACTTCCTTTTCATAGCTGTGACTATCTGTATTTACTTTTGGGTTTATCCCCAAGTCATGTCCCCTGAGTCTCTAAACAACTAGTAAGGAAGTAACCGAATAACTTCCGTGCTTTATACCATATCTGTTCATACTGATCCCACTTCTGTCTGCTCTCTTTAACTTTCTAGGTCATTGGGCAGTGACACACACTAGTTCACACCTATGGTCTAGAACCAATTTCCTCTTAGTTTCTTATGCTATATGTATTACACTTTATTACTCAGCAGTTTACTCCAAGTTGGGGTAGGATATTTTGAAGGTGATTTTCACAGCCCCCTTTCCTGAGAAGCTGGCTTCCTCCATTCATGTGGTCATGGGAGAAAGTTCTCAGTAGACATTTTTGTCCCCAGAGACCTTATTCTCTGGGCCAACCTGATAGGTCTGGTGTAGGCAGTCAACCCAACATGGTTAGTCCCTTTGTCTTAAATCTGTGGTTGGCAAGAGGAGATGATATTTTCAACTATGAGTGGCTTCTGATATAGAAGACAAGTAAAAAGCATGGGCTACGGGGGATGGCGGGGGGGAATGTATGTTTTGCATATGCACTGAGAAGCACGTAAAACTGGTCTTCAGCAATACAGAAAGAAGCCTGAAGCAGAAATGCAGGGAGTGGAGGGAGAGACATTGTGTATTTTACTCATAGCTCTGTATTCAGGCTGGTATAGCTTTGGCATAGAAGTGCTCAGTAAATATCTGTTAAATGAAAATATGAACAAATATGGAAGGACTCCAAACAGCTTTTCAGCTCCTGATTCCAATTTCTTCCTAAAGTCTATGAGGATCCCATTATTTTTATGTAATAATAAGTTTTCTATTTCAACAAGGTCAAGTTTTTTATTTTTTTTCTTTTAACCCAAAAGACCAAAATAAGAAATATAGTTTATTTCTATATGCCTACTAAGGTCAAACTCTGCTTTAAAAAAAGAAAACAAAATCAATGTGATAACATTTACAAATCCGTTTCAATTTCAGTTCCATAGAACAGGCAATTTGCTTCTATATGACTTTACAGATTAGTACCAAACATTCCCAAACCTGGCTTAAGCGCATTTACATACAGAGGGACCATACTGAGAAAGTCTCTCTCTCTCTCTCTCTCTCTCTCTCTCTCATATATATCTTTATTATTTATGTATCCATTTGTTATTTGTTTCAAAGAATCATAATGTGTAAAGACAAGGTGAAACTTTGGTCCTCCCCAAACTTCAGGTCTCTAAAATGGTCTTGAAAAATGATTAAGGACAATTTAGTTGATACAAACAAATTGTGTTTAACACTTTTCTGAAGCAAAAGATCTCTTTTTGAAGAACTGAAAGATGGGTGGAAGGCAGGAAGCCTTTATAGCATAAAGAATAAAAAACAATGGACAAAAAAGTAGAAAATACCTCATTGGCTGGGATCGCATTGTCAACCTTGTTCAGGGTGAAGAGGCCCAAAGTTCTCTTGGTTTTTTGAGGATTGGATGAATGAATATATTGCATTTACCATCGAGCAGCGTAATTAGAGAGACATAAAAGTTATCAAACTTTTGGTTTTCTGACATGGCACTGTGGGCAGGAGTGTCTCCACCCTGAATCTGCAAAGTTAGTTCACTGATGATGGCACAGTATTGACCTATTTAATTTCTGATTAAACGATTTAGGCCCATCATCAGTATCATAAGCACCATCCTTATACCTTCTTCATTATTATCCATAGGCCATATTGACCATCACATGACAGTCTAGGGCAGTGGTTTTCAACTAGAGATAATTTTATCCCGAGGGAACATTGGCAACATCAGGAGACATTGTTGGTTGTCAAACCCTAGGCAGGAAGGTGTTGCTGACATCTAGTGGACAAGGCCATGCATCCTACCATGCTCAAGGCAGTCCTCAGCAACAAAGTATTTTCTGTTCCAAAGGGCAAGAATGGCAAGGTTGAGAAACCGTGGTCCAGGACCACTCATCATGAAGCCCTGGAATAGAGTTCACCTAGCACAGATATATCAATTGTGAGGTGAATAGAGAAGAGACTGCTGGTAAGAAGCCCACAGACAGCCTGATGTGAGCTCACCATTAGCCAAGTGCTTTGATGAAATACTTAAGACCCCAAGGAATAACGGAGCTTATAATGTGGTATTCATATAGATGACAGGAAAGCCACATGGCAGACAAGCCTCAAGACATGGCTATTACCAGTGATCTTTGATAGAGATTCACGGACCATTTCCAACTGAAGTATTAAAGCTTCCTGAAGCTTTGGCTCTAGATATGAATAAAAGTAACTACCACCAGAGAAGAAAAAGCTTTGGGCCACATCCCTTATTTATCTCTCAAACACTAATGGACTATGATCCCATCAGCAGCAACATCTTCAAACACAAAAGATAAATACAAGCATGCTTGGGTATATCCCAGAGAATAACAGTGCAGAAAACAATGTCCGGGGAAGGGGAAATTGATTAAAATAGAATTGTAGACGAGAGCATAATTCATGCATTCCTAACATGTAAGCTTTTAAAAAATTCTCTAATTACTAATGTCATTGCATGGTAATGTTGCCAGAGCCTGCAGTCTTTGTTCTGAATCCATTCCATAATATTGTCTAAAATTTGAACACATTATTTAAAAATTTAGCATACCAGCTCAATAGCTACAGGTAACTTTAATTCAAACTGACAAACAGTTGGAAATAAAAGAAATAAAAGATAATTTAACAGCATCCCGATCAATAAACATTAATTATTTTTCCTTAGTTCTAGGTTAATTTGTAGTAGATTAATGTAAACACAGCTACAAACACATCCCACATAATGTCATAATATCATTAACCCATTTTCTTAGGCTGATAAATGTTTATCACCAAAATTTGACGACAACCCTAAACTAAATCAGCTAGGTCTTTCTCTGTAAGCCCTACATCAGCGATTTCCAAACCATAAGCCACAAGGCTATTGTAATGGGTCTACCAATCTGTATATTTATACAAAGTACAGTCTTTGGAATAATGTATCTTCCTTTACACTCTATTTTTCTCCCTATGTAGTTGCTGGTGAAATTAATAAAATAAACATTTTTTTCCAATTATTTAATTGCTAATAATGTATTCTTAATCAGTAAGGAATAGAATTACAATTATTATCAACTGAGCACTTTTTCATTATTTTTAAAATGAGTTCTTCTCTCCAAAATGATAAGAACTACTATTCTATGCTAGGAGTGCTGAATTTCTGTTTTTATGTTCCTTGCATTTATGTAAAAAATAAATGTCAGTTAACCATGGGATATTTTTTCTGATTCCACATTTGCTCACTGTGGCATTCATAGCACAGCTGTCCAAATCTACCTTGGAATTCATATTTTCCTTCAAGATCAAAGTTTAGTGTACTTAGCTGTGGGCTTTGTTGATCCATTCCTCTTGAACTTCGTTTGGGCCCATAATTACATGCCCAATATAGAGAAAAATGTCAAGAAAGAAACAGATTTCAATTTCAAGCTTCAGAGGAGTTCTGATAATAAAAATGTGGTGAAAATGATGAAAACCTACCTTGACTGATGTACTCTTGTTTTTAGGGACAATGTACTATACGGTGGCTGTGAGAAAGGATACATGTCAATTCTGAGATTAGGCCTTTGCAGGGGAAGTTGTCATTTTAAAAAAGTAAAAAAGAAAAAAACTCTTTTTGATGTAGGAAAAATGTCCAGCCATGCTATTTGTTATGCAAAAACAGTGGGATTGCTTTCTGCATGCCAGAAGCAGGCCAAAGGTACAACACACCCACTGCCGGGGCCCATTAGCATCTTTTGTCATAATACATGGCAAATGGACCAGTAACTACCCACTGCCAATTAGAGTGATGATGAGCCAACCTAAAATAGGCAGGTGAGCAGACTAAGTGCCCCTGTGGTTTGCCAATTACCTAAATTATCGGCGGTAGTTTTAGCGCACAGCTACCATGAATACAAATATAAAACACTCTGGTATTCAGGGGAGTTAGGCACTGCTTGGTGTCAAAAAACAGAAAATAAGCAGGATTTTCAGAAGCTGAGTTCTAGCAACTGTGATATACAGTGTCACCCAGATGAAATACTATCCTGCATTTTGTTTGACAATTCTGTCTCCTCCTGGAAGGATTCCCGAAACAATGAAGCATCAGTTCGGCGCTCAATGTCACCAATCAATTGCACAAATCATTCTCAGCGATTCTCACTAAATGGACATTGGAACGGATCTTCCGCACGGAAACAAGAGTTAGTATCAGAAGACCTCAACTAAATAAAACTACTTTTGCCAGAAAAAAAAATCATTTAACATAGATATAGAGGAATAAAAAGAAAGAAAGGGCAAGCAGAAGACTTATAAGGTCCGCCATTCCATAAAGAAAGATCATACAGGAAGATCATAAAAGAAATCAACAGCATCCTTTGTTGTAAACGCCTTGGTGCAATCATTAAATCTGAACCATCACCTTGTGAAAAGACCTCATCCTAGAACCTCTTCTTTGGTAACAGCCCTGCTTCCACTATCAGTGGAAACCACTTTCGATTTCCCATTTTCTCACATTCACAGTCATGAGGAACAATGAGAGAGTGCAACATCATTTTAAAGGCAATGCAACAATTTCTAATGAAAAAAAAGTGATACCAACTTACATGTCTAACATTTCCCCTTTTCTCAGAAAATGACACAGATACTCCCCTCCAAATTTGGCACTGGGTGTGAGTACGTGATTGGATGTCATTATATTCGTGTTCCCTCCAACTTCTTAATAGGTTAGCATATAGTAAATGATTTCAGAAGAGCAGTGCTGTGCTCGTTGGATTAATATGTACGGTGGCTGTGGTTAATGTTAATAGCGGCAATCAGGAATCTGAGTTATATTGCTCCGGTAGTGAACTAATATGTGATCTTTGACAAGTCACTTAATCTTTCATCTTTCTTAACTATAACTATAGTTTATCTAAGTTATAATAGCAGATAATAATACCTCGCTTGGAGTAATGTGTTAAGACATGATTAATTGTCATGTGTGGAGCACTTTAAGGTCTTTGGATAAAATATATGACTAAAGTGCACAGCATTAATATTATTCACCCATTAATAATGTTTTCCTGTGTAATCGTCCAATATACTATCAGTTTAAGACACATAGGGGGATACCGTTAAGGTGTGGTAATAGAATAATAAGCATTTTACTGCTCCTTGCATATATTTGTGTTGTACAAATGCCTACTTTATAGAATATTCAATATAGTTACTAAATTCCACACTGACTGTTTTATTATGCTAATTGATAATCTAGTGTGCTCCAAAGATTAAAGAAAAATGAAATTAAACTGAAAAATCAAAGGGTAACAACTTTATAATGCCTCTTTAATTTAGCGAAATACAATTAAAGTCACACAGTGATAGAATTGACTGTGAATACTAAGATGACTATAATTGACAAAGTAAATGTTACAGAGCCAAGCTGAATAAAGCAAAGGAAAATGCCAATACAGTTCAGTGCCATGGGATATTTTTGTAGGCTCACAGAAATGAACTATATGACGTTTGTAGATGTTACTGAAAAGAACATTCTGAGGAATGCTTATGTCACCCAATGATGTTTTTTTAATCAGATAAAAATGCACACATTCAAAAGAAATACATATTAAAAAAATAAATAAAAACAGAAGACAAAAATTCACTCTTGTCTTTACTAAAGGAAAAACATAATGCTGAGAGAGAATTAGATTTTACTAACTAAGCTTATTTGAATTACTTGATACTTGTAAATGCACAGGACTCAATTCTGCCTACTTTAAACAAAAACACATACACAATCCATGCAAGAGTGTGGGCAGGCTCACACTTGCACATAGAAGGGGTCTATGAATACGTGGTTTAAATGTCCAATCAAATTAGCAACTCCAGTGAAGTTTCCTTATAAAATCAACAGAATTGGACCTCTTCTGTTACATAATTCCACAACCAATGTTCTTGACATGATTACAGCTGGGCTGGAAAAATGAGTATACCTAGATACTCCTGGTAGTACATTGGTATAATGTCTTAGATCAGCAGTTGCATAATATCTTAAAAATACTTACAACTTTCTGAAGAATAAAGTTCCAAGGTTCAAATTAATATAAATACTGCATTTTACTCTATAATGTATGCTTTGTTTTAGACATATGCGTTCCCCAAATCTTTGAGATACAACTGACACACTAAGATGGCATGTCATGTTGCTCCTACATCTGTCTGTAACCCCCAGGATACCAAAACAAAGACAAAATATGTAAGTCAAGATTGTGTGTATGGTGGTGGGGGGGGGTAGTCTGAATAGAATGAATGGGGACAGTAACTGAGCAAATAATTGGGAATAATTCCCACTTTAATAGAAAGGCATTTTTGAGGACCAGGCTTGTGTGAGATTGGGGAGGGGCAAGGGTAACTGGAAGTTGGTATTTCAGAGTCTTTTCTATAAATGAATATATTTACTCTTAATTAGCTTATTTATTACAGCATTGTGAGTTTTTAGAGCGCATGTCATGTTTTAGGAGACCCGACTGTATCAGCTTTCTCTGTGTGATAAGATTATGGGTGACTTAAATAAACTATCTTTCTTACTGAGTTTTTATAATATTTGTACTACTTTTATGCTTAGAAAAAGGAAAAAGCTATTAACACTTTTGGCAGAATATAGGATGCTGTTGCTTCCTTGAAACATTAAAGACTATTCCTCCAAATTCCACATTTCCTCTCATCACTGACAAAATCTTATGCAATATGTAGAATTTATATGATTAAAATACAAAAATTATATCTATTACATCTATAGCTTTCATTTTTAAAAAGGTGTAAAGCAATACTTAGAATCTTCTGAATGTATCATCTAGAAATGGTTTTACTTCAAAGTGAAATTTCGGGGAGGCTGCTCCCAACTAAAGACAATAAAACATTCTGGATTTGGAACAACACTTGTTAAAGTAGTTATCTGTCTTTGGAAAGTGGGTGCCACAAACAGTGTAAAAAGCATTGATAATGCAAAATTTTCACTCCACACCAGAACAAATGAATGTTTGTCAGGCTTCCCAAGGATACCAAAGAGAAAATTAATTCCTACTCTTCCCATAATATTTCTAGAAGAGAATCATCAGCAGCAAAAGAAATAATGGCAAAGGGTGAGACAATGACAGTCAAGATTTATAGCCTGTTTGTATAGGTCTCTACACAGCTGGATATCTTCAGAGCCTCACCTCCCCTTAAAAGGTACTCAAATGCATCGCATTCACCTCGATTCACTATGGATCACTCAACCAAAAAATCTCTAGTAATTCTCTACAAACATATAAGCTCAATGGACTATGCACTATACTTTTTTGCTAAAGAAAGAATAATTTATTCTCATGTACATACATACCATTGGACATTTGGTTGAATCCATACTGGGCCCATATCATGTCCTAAAAATTACTTTCTTGGTTACGTTGACTAGAATGTAGTGTAGTTAGTGTTGTTATTCAGATTAAATGAGAATGCATATATCTTTCCTGGAACATACCATAGCTCTATAAAATATGTTATTAAGTAAATAGTTGAAGCAGTATTCTAGTAGGGCAGGATATTCTTGTCTTCAGTCAGTACAATGTCTTTAACAAAATGTTCCAACTTCCCAAGAATTCAATCTATTCTTTATTATTTTGTTACTAGTTATGTCATTATTAGTACCTTGTACTAAAACTTTATGAAGGAACACTTTTATGAGGGAACTGCATTTTTAAGAATAATACATTAAAATTACTCACCTGGATTGTATTTCTGGTTTCACCTCTTTCCTATCTATGACCACGGGCTTATCAATTGGATTCTAATTATCAGTTTGCCTGGTAAGATTCTCATTGAAGTGTCACAACAATTAAGCGAGATAATCCACATGAAACAATTAACACAGTAACTAACATATACTAAGATTTCATATTGTAGTTATTATTAGAATTCATCTCCAAAATAATGATTTTCCAAAAAAGAACACTGCCATCTTGCAGACTTCAGGGAAACTGCTACTAAAGAAATTGCTATTACTAGGTTTCTGGATAGAAAAATTAAAGATGCAGCCATTACACTTCGAATGGTGTTGGCTTCATTGAAAATTTTAAATTTCATTTTTGACCTAAATGGTGATTCAAAATAAACTCTTTGACAGTTTTAAATTCATTGTTTTAAAATCTTTTGAGAAGTTGAGGCATAAAAATATATTGTCTTTCAATAAACACATATGTTTATCCATCCTTAAATAATGCACCAATATTTAATTTTTTAAAAATACCAGGTTTTTTTGTTTTTTTTTTTTAATATTTTTTATTTATTTGACAGAGAGAAATCACAACTAGGCAGAGAGGCAGGCAGAGAGAGAGGAGGAAGCAGGCTCCCTGCAGAGCAGAGAGCCCGATGTGGGGCTCGATGTGGGGCTCGATCCCAGGACCCCGAGATCATGACCTGAGCAGAAGGCAGAGGCTTTAACCCACTGAGCCACCCAGGCGCCCCCAAAAATACCAGTTTTTAAAAGAAACTAACTGTGATGTTTGATCTTTGTCTCTGGTTCCTGGCACTGAGCTCACAGAACCCTTGGAATTTCCTGAGTGATGAGGATGATAGGATCCTTTTTAATTCTAATGAAGAGATTCTTGGCAGTCCCTAGATAACTTTAAAATGTAGACTAGTAACCAGAAGAACAAAGCCTTGATTAGAAGTTGAACTTTCAGCTTTAAACTTTAACCTCTAGGGAGGGGAAAGGGGCTAGAGATTGAGTTAATAAGTGTTGCAGACTGAATGTTGATGTCCCTCTCCTATTCATATACTGAAACCCTCAATGTGATGTAGTAGGAGAATAGGCTTTTGCGAGGTAATTAGGTCATGAGTGTGCAGCCCTCATGAATGGGATTAGTATTCTTATCAAAAGAGACACGGAGGAAATTCCTATTATAAGAATAGTAATAATGTTGCAGACATCTATTTTCTGTTGTACTTAAGTTGGAAATGCATGAGGGGAAAACTGTCCATATTAAAAGCAAAAGCAGGGGCGTCTAGGTGGCTCAGTCAGTTAAGTGTCTGCCTTAGGCTCAGCTCATGATATCTGGGTCCTGGGATCAAATCCAGTGTTGGGCTCCCTGCACAGTGGAGAGTCTGCTTCTCCCTCTTCCACTACCCCTATCCCCCACCACTCCCACAATGCTTCTGCTCGCTCTCTCTCTGTCTCAAATAAATAAAAGCAAAAACAAAACCAGAAGGTAAACAAAGAACAGCAAGCAAACAAATAAATATGAAAAAAGCACATTAATCTGGGGACTTCCTTTATGCAAGCAAAAGCAATGGGATTTACAGATTTTTTAAAAACTCTTCTTAAAATAAAAGTATTACAGTATAACTGAATCATTCAACTTGTAATTCCTTATTTCAGATAGCAAGTTAAATATTTATCTTAAACATGCTTTAAAATTAATATTTGGAGTATTTTTCCTTTTATAACAATATAGTGTTTTAAATAACCACGTGATTACATAGTTTAAAAATACAATTATTTTTTTGAAAACTGATTCTATATCAGAAAACTAATTGATCTTTTTCCTTTCTATTTCCTCCACAATTCCAAGTTGGTAATGTCTCTTCTGAAATATTGTTAGTATAACTGCACATAGTATTTTGGAATTTTCACTGCACCTACAAGAGTGACCTTGATTCCACTGACCTTGATCCCATTGTTCACTGATGGGGTTCAGGGTAGGCTGCCCAAAATACACTATTTTGGTACATTGATTATTTTGAGTTAAAGTTACTCAAGAAGCAGCCAATGCAAGAAGGGCACTCTGACCTCCTTTGTCTCCATAAAAGCAGGAAATAAATCTCCCAAGTGAAAGATATCCTCACTGTACCAGAAGAAAAAGAGACATCCTTATCACCAGAAATAGGGAATTCAGGGCCAAAAAGCCTGTATAAACAAAGCTTGTTATTTCTTTACTAATTTACTACCCCAAGCTCAAACCCCTTTGTTTTGTCAATTCTTCACAAATTTATGTGTTCTTTGCCTAAAAGGTATAAAATCTGCCTGCCCTGGTCTTTGAATCTTATACACACACACACACACACACACACACACACACACACACATACAAATATACAGTTAAATTTATTTCTCTCCTGTTAATCTGTTTTATGTCAATTTAATCATTAGACCAGCTGAAGATCTTAGAAGGGAAGAAATGAAAAGTTCCTCCCCATCCCATATCATCATAACATCATATTAAAGTACTTAGTAGTGGCATCATCTTATCGGGATAATGAGAAACATAAGTCATTTTCACTTACAGATGTTTTGTCAAATTTCTCTTATTAGAGACTCATGTGATTGGTTTTTTAACCCAAATGAATACCTTTATAATTATTTATAAGGTCTTACTTTAGTCTACTGGGGTCAATTAACATCTTTATTTTATCATCAATTGTATTTGACACATTTCTCACTTTTGTGTCATCTACAAATGTGAAAAACATGCTATTGACTCATTCAGTATTTTTAAAGCCCTAAATTTTATTTATCCCCACTTGAAATTCTCCAATAATTCTTGAATATTTCAGGCTCTAAAAAACACTCTCTCGGGGCGCCTGGGTGGCTCAGTGGATTGAGCCGCTGCCTGGGATCGAGCCCCGCATCGGGCTCTCTGCTCCGCAGGGAGCCTGCTTCCTCTTCTCTCTGCCTGCCTCTCTGCCTACTTGTGATTTCTCTCTGTCAAATAAATAAAATTTAAAAAAAAAAAAAACACTCTCTCATACATATTTCTTTTTTCAGTTATTGAATAGTAAGTCTATCTGATCATCAGCTGTTTTCTCCAAATTAATACCACTTTGTAAGTCACCTGTTTCTGAATACGAACATCTATCATGTTCAACCAAAAAAGAGAATGGGTTTGGGAGGGCGTCACTTGTTCCTAATATACCTGGGCCTATTTCTACCAATCACATGTGTTGATCTAAGGCCCCACAGACCTATAAATTCATCATCTGTTCTAGAATGTCACAAAAAGCAATATTAATTTTTATAGACTACATTCTCTAGAATTCATATCTTGATACACTTTTGTTTTGTGAGATTATTTTTTTTAAGATTTTATTTATTTATTTAACAGAGAAAGACACAGTGATAAGCAGGGGGTGTGAGAGAAGGAGAAGCTGATGGGGCTTGATCCCAGGACCCTGGGATCATGACGTGAGTCGAAAGTATACGCTTAAAGACTAAGCTACCCAAGTGCCCCTAATGAGATCATTCTTAATCACTTTTCATCTTTGGGGATCCCTCCTTTTTCCATGATTTCTCCAAAACTATAGGTATGATAGATACAAACTGTATGATATCTACAAATTGTTTTGGAAACCTCAGAGATTTACAGTTCAAGGGATTGCTCAGAACTTCAATGCAAAGGAATAAATAACTCATAAGATACAGGTTAGCCATAACAGACTTCAGAAGAATTGGAAAGCTCTTTATTAGAATCTAGGAACCCTGGATTCTGGCCTAGGTTAATACTTTAAAAGTAAGTGCCATGCATTATTTATTTTTAGATTTCTGTGTCTAGTTCAGTGTCTAGTATAAAGTAAGCAATTATTAAATATTTGTTGAACTAAGTAGAATCTAATTTATCTGAATTTGGAGATAATTCACAAGAAGTCTATAAGTACTCCTTTACATTTTTTTTCTATTTATCGGGCCTTAATATCTCTGCCATATTTGTTTTGCCCTTGGTAATGAAGACCATTCTCCTTAATTTTGATAAGCTGAAAAAATATATAATAAATAGGGCACTAAATCAATGTAATATTTTTAAATTAGTATAATTTTAACTGCGTCTATGCTGTCTGTTGTGAAGAGTTGAGAAGCTCTATCGTTTTGTATTTTATATGAAAATATATCCAGGAACTGATCTGGGAATAAACTCTGAAGTGTTGAATGAAAAAGTAATAGGTGAATTAAAATTAGACTTCAATCCAAATATTTTTGAGAAATTAACTAAAGTGTAACTGCATAGTATACCTTCATATTTTCCAGCATCTCTTGGACTAATCTTGGAAAACATGTCTCTTTTCCAGTATAATAGAATCTGTAAGCACTCAGGATTTGGGGTTATTAAAGTAGAATGCCTGAGTACAGTTTGAAACTGAATATGAGAATTTAAAGTGAACACATGACATGCTAAATATGTATTTCAAGTATAATACCCTATTCCACATAGATTTTCCTAATGGCATGGTAGAACACCCAAAAAATGATTAAAAATGTATCAGGCTATAGAGTAGTCAGCACATATAGTGATGAAGACTCATTACAAGGTCTTTAACTGAATCTGGCTAGCAAGGAAACATGAGCAAAATAAATATGAATGTAGTACGAAACTGATGGGTGAAATGCTAGGGATGTGGAGAAAAAGTAAGAAAGTTCAGAGCAGGAATATTGTAGGCAAATATGAGAGTAGGAGAAAATACTGCAGTGGGTTTTAAGGGAAGAGTGAAAGAAGACCACCTCGAAAGAGCTATGGAGGGAACACTAAGTGACCATCTACAGGGAGCCTGAGGATTCAGTGTAGTTAGATCACTGGAAGAAAGCGAGCCAAAGTAGGACTGAGTCCATTGAAGTGGCGTGCCAAAGTCTATGTAGTCCACAGTAAGGAGTCTGATTGATTGATTGATTGATTTATATTATTTATTTTATTTTATTTTTACCTTGTAAGCAGCAGGAATGCATAGAATTATTTTTAAGTAATGAAGAGACAACGTATAGCATTTTAGGGGGTTGTTGTTGCTGAATCATTTTAATGCTTACTTCAAGCATTCCCCTTATGGAGAAGAAGGAGGTATTGGATGTTTTCTGGTTTTCTTTCCAGATTAGATAACTCAGTGGAAACAGTTTTGAAATTAACTCAGATAGACAGCAGGAAGGAGATTAGATTTGAGGATGAAGTTGAGTTTAGTTTGATTCAGTTTTTGTGGTGATCATGAGATCTGGAAACACTCTTAAAAGTCTGATGCCAAGTCTCTGTAGGGAAGGCCTGCAGTGTTGGGAGGGCTGTCTGAAAGGGAGAGGCAGCAGAACCTGGGCTTTCATCATTTTTTGAAAGCAGAGGGAAGTACTTCCTTTGGCGATTGTTAGAGCAATCAACAATAATTTCAAGAGACATGAAAACAGCAGTGACTGTTTATGCCACTGAAAATTGACTTAAGGTCTACAGGCCATCACATTGTCTTCTGCACTTTAGGACTCAGGAGCTGGTACAATTACTCCAGACCCTTCCCAAAGATTGGGAATATGTGTGTGTGTGTGTGTGTGTGTGTGTGTGTGTGTGTGTGTGTGTGTGTGTGTATGTGTGCGCACACAGCAGCAACAGCAGAACAAGCAACTGAAATCAAGAATGATGATTCAGGGGCACCTGGGTGGCTCAGTGGGTTGAAGCCTCTGCCTTCAGCTCAGGTCATGATCCCAGGGTGCTGGGATCAAGCCCCACATCGGGCTTTCTGCTCAGTGGGGAGCCTGCTTCTCCATCTCTCTCTGCCTGCCTCTCTGCCCTCTGTGATCTCTGTCTGTCAAATAAACGGATAAAATCTTTAAAAAAAAAAAAAAAAGAATGATGATTCATCACAATCAAGTCGCCACATAGATTGAAAGACAAGCCTATCTATTTAATTTAATAGTTACTTACTGAAGATGAGCATGAGGCAAATGAAATAGGACACCCTGCCATCACAGAGCTAATCCAACTAGGAAAGGAGACAGACAGGGTAGGAGAAAGAGAGCATACCAAGCCCAAGGGTAAAGGAGGGCTTCCTCTGTTGCTCATATCTGACATCTGTTTATTAAAGGTTGAGCACCGTAACCTCAGCTGCATGTAGTCAGGGTTTTGTCCTGTTCCCCACCATATCCTGCTGCCTGGAACATTCCTGATTTACAGCATGTGCCCTCAGTAAATGTTTATCCTGCTTGATTAATATGCCATGAAGTAAGTATTATGATAATGATTTCAAAGATTATGAAACTGATGCTAAAAATGGTTAAGTACCTTGCTAAGAGTATGTAGCTAGTAAGTGCCAGAGATAGGAATCCAAGGCTAAGAACCCTTGTATGAGATTCCTAGTCCAGGCACACATTTGCCTTTTAAATATCAGTCACATATAAACACTTTGAAACTGATACGTGGAAAAAAACAGGTGTGGTCGTTACTTAGTCTGGGTCAATTTGTACAGCTGAAATAGGGAAAACATTTAATTGTCATTTAATCCACCTAAAATGCCAATACCCTTAAAAATAGGGCCATTAGTAATGCAAGTATGAGGTCCTCAGGATTGAGAAAAGCCTGCTTAACTAAACAACAAGTCTCATGAGGTTAGCCTGCTTCCAGAGTTCTTTTCTGGCTTGGCTGTTCTCCATTTTTTATATAAACGGCCAGGCCTGTCAACCCCTGTAGAGCTAAACATCTATAGCTCCTGACAAAGGTTCTGCAATAAAGAAACACTATGTACTGTGTATTCAAACTCTCCCACTTTTCATATACTCTGATCAGTACATATTAAACGGCCTTTTAAATCTGGTCCGAGCTAGACCTGGAAGATACCCACCTATCATTTCTTTTCATTGGAAATACACCCAGCAAGATATATTGGTATGGTAGAATCAACCCTTCAAGTTCACAAGATGAAAAGTATATTTTCTTGAAATGGAAGTTTTCCAGGACTCAAAGACATTTGGTCAGCATTTCTGGAAATCTATAGGCAACTAGTTAAATTATGCTCTATGAAAATCTCATATTCTAAGATGAGTTATAAATTAAACCAAAAATACCAATCACATGTTGTCATCTTCCTTTCCCTTGTTCTCTCATTTATTTGTTTTATTAATATCCTCTTGCTTTTAATGGTGTTTAGAATATTTGTCTAATACATCTTTCTGTGATAAACATTGATTTTTAAAGAAAGAAAAATCAAGTTAAATAAATGATACATGCAATAACATTTTTCTTGTTTATAATGTTAAGCTGGAGAGATACATTGTTTCTAATATTGATTTAAATGGGAAGGAAATATGTCATGGTTTTCATACTGGTTCGTGACTCTTAATCTTACCACCAGAATTAAGAATCCAAGACCAATCCAACAAAAAAAGTAAAACTCAATGAGCAATACATATAAAACAAATTTAGGATTATAATTAATTTCATAGTACAAAACTATATATAAAATACTAAAATGCATTATTATTGACAGCCATTTTACTTTAGATGTCAAATGGCATCATTTATTCACATGATGGGTATTATAAAAGTAGCTATCCACTAGGCCAGGGGCCAAAATCTTTTTCTAGAAAGATCCACATAGTATATATCTTAGGCTTTGTGGTTCATGTGTGGTCTGTGTGTATATTCTTCTTTTACTTTATTTTTCAAGAATATTTTGGGGCTCCTGGGTGGCTCAGTGGGTTGAAGCCTCTGCCTTCGGCTCAGGTCATGATCCCAGGGTCCTGGGATCGAGCCCCGCATCGGGCTCTCTGCTCCGTGGGGAGCCTACTTCCTCCTCTCTCTCTGTCTGAATCTCTGCCTAGTTGTGATTTCTCTCTGTCAAATAAATAAAATATTTAAAAAGAAAAAAAAAGAGTATTTTAAAAACATCCTTAGTTTGTAGTCTGGATCTGACCAGTGACCTATAATTTGCCAAATGCTGCTCCCCTCCTGTTCTAGGTAGGTCCATACAGGCAAAGCTCCAGACCATTTGCAAATACTTTTTTTTTTTTTTTTAATTGAGAGAGGGGGAGAGAAAGGGAGAGAGAGAGAGAGAGCTGGTGGTCGGGGGAGGGGCAAGAGAGAGAATTTCAAGCAGACTCCACACTGACCGTGGAGGAGCCCAATGCAGGGCTCAATTTCATGACCCTGAGATCACCTGAGCCAAAATCAAAACAGTCCCAAGCTTAACTATGTCACCCAGGCACCCCTGGCTAATACGTTTAATTTGGTTGTGTGAAGAAGGAAATGTTTGCTAAGATGTGATAAAAAATAAAACTTTCTTATTCAATTCTTTTTTTTTTTTTTAACTTACAGTTTTACAGAGACTTGTACATTCACAAGGATAGACAATTTCAGGGCCAGTTGTGCCAGCAAAGGTGTTTAGGACTTTCCCAACACCATCTTACAGAAAGCAAACTCTTAGTCATGTGGAGACCCAGTCCTAATAACACATGCAAATGAAAGGTCCAGTTTTTTGTTTGTTTGTTTTGTTTTGTTTTTTAAGATTTTATTTATTTATTTGACAGAGAGAGAGATCACAAGTAGGCAGAGAGGCAGGCAGAGAGAGAGGAGGAAGCAGGCTCCCTGCAGAGCAGAGAGCCCGATGCGGGGCTCGCTCCCAGGACCCTGAGATCATGACCTGAGCTGAAGGCAGCGGCTTAATCCACTGAGCCACCCAGGTGCCCCGAAAGGTCCAGTTTTATAGTGAACTGTGGTGTATGCTGAGTTTGCTGGCCTGACTCTGTCCTTTGATTTGACCAGTGGTCATTGAATGTTTGTACATCTCAGTCAGAAACTGCACCACACAGGATCTGGGGCAAGAGATCAAACCTAGAAGTCTCTTGCCCATGTGCCTTTGAATCAGAGATAGCAAGATAGAAATAAACATATGTGCAATGGAGAAAATAAACAAAGCCATGTGATAGTGAGTAGCAATGTTCAGGAGTGAGGGTAAGTTGTTTTTTAAAATACAAAGTTTAGGGTGCCTGGAAGCATCTGACTTCAGTTCAGGTCATGATCTCAGGTTTTTGGGATTCAGCCCCATATTGGGCTCCCCCATTCAGCGTGGAGCCTGCATCTCCCTTTCCCTCTGCCACTCCACCTACCCGTGCTCTGTCTCTCTCTCTCTCTCTGTCAAACAAACAAACAAACAAATAAATAAAATCTTGAAAGAAAACATAAAATAAAATGCAAAGTTTATATAGACTGATTATTTAACTCAAATAGAGCAATTCCTTCCCGGTATCCTCAGTTAAAGTGAAAAATATTCACTCAAGTTGGGGTCCCATATGTGGATGAAAAGGGCATTTTTTTTTCATTTTGAATTCATACATTCATTGTTTTTATTATGGGGTGCTTCATATAAATAGGACAATCAGGGAAGAGTGCTGATTTGCTTGTAATCTCTAAATATTACATGAGAAATAGCAGCTTCCAACGTGAAATTAATCAGGAAGAAATAACACCTGCCACGGAGCTTCAATAGCTCTACTAATCTGGTAATATTCATAATTTTCATAGAAAGATCTTGGCAGATTACCCAGTTGACTGCAAAAATGGAATATCCAATAGATAGCGCTCTCGAGAAAATTCCCCAAATTTCACCAAGAGTATTACATACATTTGTTAGTGCACTATGAAGTATTAGAAATAGGTAAGACAACCCTTTGAAAATAAATGCAGAACATTTGATATCTCTAATTTCACATCCAGTGCTTTTCATATTCTTACTAATCCACAAAATACAATAACCTGCATTGCTCTCCTCATGATTATAAATTAGCAAGCTTTATATAGCATTATATTTCATTTTTTGTGATAAGTTCATTCATTCTAAACTGACTTATTTTGTTTTTCATGTTACCATGTAAAATTTATTTTAAATATAATCTTAATGAAAATAACAAATAAGAGAAGACACAGTTTTTTCTGCCACAAATGCTGTCCTGGGGACTTTACCGAGTTCTTCAGGTACCAGGTTACATTTCAAGAAAGTTTTGATAAACCGCATAAGAAAAGTTGTAGAAAAGACACTAAGATCAGGTTCTAGGACGAGTCCTTTGCAAAGAAAGCAAAAGGAATAAGATAGTTTGTCAATGAGGGGCACAAGATTGGAGCAAGCCAGATCTTCTCAAATGCAATGACATTTAGGGAGAAAAGTAAATGGTTTTATTAGTTGCAGAACTTGAATTATGGCTATAAATGGCTGTTTGATATAACATGGAATGGAAGGAGAGATTGTAAGAAAACTAGGGAAATCTCTTTATCTTAAAGATATTCTAAAAATGGGCCCTTATACATCATTATTATATACAAAAATAGCATAAAAATTCAATTCATTCCTGGATTTTATTTTTAGTATATCATAAAGATCTTACCTTTCCTTTCTCCTTTCCTAGTCGTTCTACGATGAGGAACTCTTAACTTTTTGTTGTCATTTTGTACCCGTTACGACTGGTAAATCATATACAAAAGAAAGTGAGCTTGCTCTAGAAAACCCTATCAGGGTTTTTTCCTTTTTTTTTTCCTTCTTTTTGGCAGCCCATCCTTTAGAAGCAGACCCTCTCCTTTCCTCTATACTTTAGGATATATAATATGTCCTATGTATTATATACTATGTTATTTGTGGATATGTGTGTAAACACATACACTATTTTTTTCTTTTTACTTTTCTGGCCTTCAACATTTTTTAAAAATTTTATTTATTTATTTGAGAGGGAGACACAGAGAGAGAGAGAGAGCGAGCACACAAGAGTAGGGGGAGGAAGAAGCAGACTCACTGCTGAGCAGAAAGCCTCACATGGGGCTTGATCCCAGGACCCTGGAATTATCCTGAGCTGAAGGCAGCCATATAACCGACTGAGCCACCCAGGTGACCCAATCTTTGACATTTTTTAATCAACATTTAAAATTTTAAAGGGGTGCCTGGGTGGCTCAGTGGGTTAAAGCCTCTGCCTTCAGCTCAGGTCATGATCCCAGGATCCTGGGATCGAGTCCCACGTCGGGCTCTCTGCTCAGCAAGGAGCCTGCTTCCACCTCTCTCTCTGCCTGCCTCTCTGCCTACTTGTGATCTCTGTCTGTCAAGTGAATAAATAAAACCTTTAAAAAAAAGGATTAAAATTTTAAAGTATGTACCATGACTAACTTCATAAGATCATAAAACACTGGAAAATAACTATACCTCACAGTTTACTATGGGTATGTTAAAGAAATCACAATTTACATTTAGATCATAGAAAAAAACAACTGATAGAAAATTACTAATGTGTTCTCATTATATCAATTTATCTTCCTAGAGTATTCAATGTCTTCATGTATATACTTCTGTTTTTTATTTTTTTTTTTTCTAAAGAAGCCCTGGAATTCCCAAATGACTAAATCTAGTAAAATTGGAGAGACTATCAACTTCCACTTTTTAGTAAATAAAAATTAGAAGTCACTTAAATAAGTTTTAGATTTGCATGTGACACTAATTTTCTTGTGTATTCCAAAGTCAGTGAAAATGTCCCCTTAAGAATTTTAATATTTCCTAAAGCAGTAAAATACAGTGCTTAAATAATGGCAAGCTTTATGTTCTCTGAAGAACATATGTTTTTATGTTCTTTATGTTCTCCTTTCATGTAAAACCATTTTGGATACAAAGGTAATGTGATCTGTAATTAAAATGCCTGAAACATGAAAACACATCATAAAAGTGCTCTGATGCATCAGGCTTCCCAAAATAATTATAGACTTAAAGCCAGCAGATCTGCATTATCCTCTAGAAAGACCCAACGTTTTAACACAAGTAAACAAAACATTTCAACGCTGTGTATAGCAAACTGGAAGACTGAGGGTTCATGTACTGGAGATTCCCTTCTCAACTCCAGGCCAGAGAGGAGACACATCTGGGTGTCAGATTCCTCTCCAGAGACCTGCCTACTCCAGCAGGTCATTGTGAAGTGACTGAGGCTAACTTCCTACAACATACAAAGAGCCCAATAAATCACTTATTATACTAATGAAAACTCGATCTTGTATTCTTAAATTTCCAAACAATGCTAATAATATCTCCTGTTTTCCCACAGACGATAAAGATCAATCAGTAACTTGGTTCAAACCAAAAACCATCTTTCTTGTAAAGAAGTGTTAACACATTCATAGACTTGCCTTTGTCTTAAGCTTTTACATAGATCTTCCTATTTGCTGTGTTATGACAAAGTTACTCTTTAAAAATAATAAAAATTATGGGGTGCCTGGGAGGCTCAGTCAGTTGAACATCTGGCCTTTGATTTTGGCTCAGGTCATAATCTTAGTGAGATTGAACCCCTCCTTGGGTTTCATGCTGGGCAGGGAGCCTGCTTGAGATTCTCTCTCTCCCTCTGCCTCTCCTGCCTTACTGCTTGCATGCACGTGCTCTCTCTCAATCTCCCTCTCCAATAAATAAATAAATAAATAAATAAATATGATGCTATAATTAGTTAAATCTGAAAAATCAGACTTAGAAAGTAAGATAGAAATGAAATACTACAAACATAACAATTTACTACTGCATTATACTGAAGCATCTCTAAATGTTCATGTGCTTAAATATTTTTAGAGTAATATTTGTTATGTTCTAAAACGTGCTAAGCTGGTCATTATTGCAGAAACAATGGCTATGTTTTTCATAGGCCTGTATAAATCCATCCATAAATAAAGTAACTTTTATGGGCTAGTGTGGAAGATTTTGGACTTTCAGGACCAAAATAAGGTTATGTACATATAAAACATATACCACAGGGGAAACATTTTTGATGTATTCTCATTGACTGGATTATAAAAAAATAGTGTCAAAGTTTCAATAAAGAAATGTAAAGACCAATATCAAAAAGCAGTATTGAATTGTAATGTTCCACTTCTCAGCACATAGGTTGTCTGATTTTACCCAGAGGGTATTACATATCTAGGATTCTAAGTCTATTTAGAATATGCTGAAGGTACACCTTCCAGGCACACTGTGGCTTTAACTAAATTAGTAAGCAGTATGTAACGCTATCTGTAATTTTTCTGATCTGAGAAAATCATAAATATAATACCTTCTACTAGCCCAGGACACAAAGGTATTCCAGAAACGTGAAACATGCACTGTTTTGTACAAAATCTACATGCAAAAAATCACTTAAATCACTTGAAAGAGAACTACTGTGGGATGATCTTCTACAATAAAGTAACAATATCCTTTGGTAGTCTGTTTGAATTTTACTTTGTTTTCTCTACTTCCTTCTAAACCTGTTGTCCAATATTCTGTCTACATAATACATACCTAGCATATTTTGAAGGATGACATTTTATGATGGAAATATGTATATTTTTAATTCTAAACCCAAGTCATGTGTCTTCAGTGTTATATTTTTCCTTTTGATATTTATAAAATAATATATATTTTTCTGTTATTTACACAAATTTGAGCGAATACAATGGTAGCCCTTTGTTATGGAGAAGTTCATTTAATTTATTAAGTAGCTTGTTTTGGATGTATATTCTTTTGGAGAGTCTCTGACTTTGTCAAATTTTAGGTTAATATATTTTGTAAGATTTAGAGTGCCCTCCACTATATATCAGTTCTCAGAGTGATAGTGAAAACTTTTAGAGGCTTGGTTGAAAATCAAATGCACATGGAAGTGACCTGAAATCTACAAATGCTCTCTCTGCCCTCTAGTGCCACCCACCAAGAGGGAACACAATAGGTATCTTAAGGATTAGAGAGATAGTGATGATGTTAAATCCAAGCTACTCTTAATCTTTAACATTTAGTTTGTATGTGTGTGGGCCTGTGGGAAACAGATGTTGGAAAATGACCAGCGATGGATCATTTTGCAGAAAGGTCTTCGTGCTGGCGAAGAAAAAACATAATCTGTGCAGTCAGATAAATCGGGATGCGATCACCAGCTCTGCCATTTACTAACTACTTAATAGACATATTACTGTACATAGTCAGCTTGTACTTTAGTTTCACTGCCTATAAAGTTGGGATAATCATTCCTACTTCATAGCATTGCTGGAAAGATTACATTTCATATATGTATAAAGCTCCTAGCACATAAACTTCTGGGATATCCCTCACTGTGCTCTCCACGCACATACACAAACAAACGAGGACATTCCACCAACAGAGTTTTTCTGCTAGTGGTGCCATTATCGTCTGTCTGTTTCCCACAAACTGAACCCTGACTAGCCACCAATCATCAGACCCCATTATTTATTTATATCTATATCTATATCCATATCTATATATCTATAGATACATATATCTCCCCTCCTGATATATTTTGCATCTATTGTATTCCTTGCATTTCCTCTGGTGACCACTGCTCTAATTTAGGTTCTTATTAACTTAACTATTGTAAGAGTTTCTTTACAGGTTTTTCTGCTTCAATACTTTCTAATCCATACTTAGCACTACCGTCTCCGTTATTATCACTAAAACAAATTGTATTCCCTCACCTATGTTCTAAACTTTTGACTTCCCCATGAAAACCAAACCAAAACAAAACAAAAAAACATTCAAGTCACTAAACATCTCCTACAATTCTTTGACTAATTGGCCAACCCATTTCAGGTCATAATTGATAATAAATATTCTTTAAGCATGACCCTCATCCTTTTGCCTTTCCTCTATTTTTCAAGGCAGAACTACCTTCAATGACATTTCCTTCCCTTTTCACAAAATATCTTCTTGTCAAATCTCACCTAAACTTTGTGATACTAATCTGTATTGTTGGCCTGAATCTTTCTTCCCTATTCTTATGCCTATATTCTGACCCCCATAAATGTGAACTCTCTTAGAATGTGCATGCATATGTCTACGTATCTATCTCTTTCACTGGAATGTGAGATCCTGAAAAACAGGGAATATTGGATCCAGTTATGGATTATGGGTTTCTCCAGGCCTTAGAATAATGCTTTTTTTTTTTTTTTTTTTTTTTTTTTTTTGGAAAGACTTACACACAGAGCCTCTCAGATGGAACTGGATTCAGCTTTACTTGCTTAATCTGTTCTCATCAATTTCTCTTACATTTATTCAGATACTACCTTTTTCAACTCTTTAACCTAGTTTCCTAACCTTTGACTAGTGACATTCAATTCCATAGTCCCTTTTATTTTACACGATTTAACAGTTTCCTTTCATAAGTGAAGTATATAGTTAGCCGCCTTTGTATATTGACTCCAGTGCAGCCATGCAGTGTCATTTGCCTAATCCAGCCCTTATGAAATATCAAACTTAGGGTTGAAATTTGACATACCAATTGGATAAATTGACTGCAGATCATACCAGATGTCCACAAAAGGAAAATAACATCACTAGTGGGAACTCATAAAAACAACCACCTACAATTTTGTTCTCCCTTTTATCTACCAAAGCATAACAAACTATCCCAAATCTTAGCAGTGACTTCAATGACAGCGTTTATATTGCTCACAAATATGGAATTTATTTTCTTCACATACTTTACTTAGTGTCATCTGGGGTGGCTTAAAGACTGGGGGCTGGAAGCAAATGAAGGCACTTTTATTTTCATGGTGGTCAACAGGAACTTCACCTGGGGCAGTGGTCAGAGCTCCTATAGATAGCCTTTCCAAGTGCTCCCTCGTAATGTAGTGGCTGGGTTCCAAGGACAGCCATCCCTAGAGGAAGTAGTGGAAACAATAATGCTTTTCTGATAGCCTTAGAGGTCACACAGAATCAGTTCTCTTATAGTAACAGGCCCACTCTGATTCAAGGGGAAAGGCACATAGACCCCCCCCAATCTCTAATTACATTGTATTGTAAAAGTATGCAGATGAGGTATATTGGTGAGCAACGTCTGGAAAACACAATCTTCTACATTGAGCTTCAAGAGGATATCTGTAGGCAAAAACTTCCTGTTTCTTCATAATGTTCCCCAATGCATATTATGGGATGTGGATTGTTATAATATCAAGGAGGAGAGTAGGATTTTTAAAGATGTTGCTCTGCAGGGTTGACTTCCTGGAATTGGAATTCAGACATTTCATAACTAACTACAGATATTCTCCAACTCTAGTGCACTTGTTTAAATAGGAAGATTCCTGGTAATCAGAGATTTAACATCAATGAGACTGACCTAGTGACCAGGTATGTGACAAACACCTTCAGTGATTCTTAGGTAGTTGATTTAGGATCCACATTTTGAGAAACACTGGCTTCCTCTATGATTTCAACACATACCATATGATAAAATAAGACCTTTTTATGAGTCTTTCCAATTCACAACTAGCGTAATAGAGGGGTAGAGTGGGGAGTGGAAATGGCTATGTTGAAGGGCAAGCAGTATAACCAGCTGTGCTGATGTTTTATTTTCTCAGCCTTACTATCTTAGTCTTTAGAAGAAAGCTAACTGGTACTTGCCAAATGAGATGTGGGATATGGGAAATAGTCATTGTTGAATACAGGCAAACTCTATACATCTTTCTTCATTTCATGCTTCAAAACTCTTCTTTTGCATTTTTCATTTTAAAAAAGCTGACATTTGGAGAGATGAAATTGCATACAGTCAGAAAACAAAAAGGAGGGGTAGATATCCAGGATTCAAAGTTTCTCTGACTCCAAAGACATTGTCTCTTTGTCCACTCTACTTTGATGTTCACCAACAGTAGCGTAAAATCTAAAGTTGGATTATTGTCCTTCATCACTCATGTGCATAATTTACTTAAAATCAGACATCCCACAAGGACCATGGGAAGACTTTTCACCTCCAATGGACTAGATAGAGTCTTTGATAACACTTGGCATAAATATGTTTCATCCTGAAGTCATCTTGTCTCTGTAATGCAGCACTGAACACAGAGGTTCAGCCAAATATACTTTGAAATGCTTTACAAGATAAAACACTCTTCTTTCTGAAAGATTGGCATCACTTTGAGGTAACCCTATTCCTACAACTGAAGATGAATTGAGGTGACCTTCTGTCTGGGCAAGAATATAAGTTTCTCTCTTAAACTTTCCCAATTCAGTAACCACTTTTCCTTCTTAACTATAAGTTTTTAACTTTAACACACAACATAGACTATCTGCACTTCGGGAACCTCTGAGAATTCAGTCGTGAGTTAACTGTCACCCAACACAGACCAAAGGCTCTCATAAGACATATGATGTTGGAGGCAGTATAATGGGCATGTTAACTACCCCTTCTCCTAGTCTCTAGGTGCTATCCACACTATCAAGTTTAATCATCAGAAAGTGGAATACCTTGACCATTTCCTCTTATCCCCTGCAGAAAAGCTTTCACTGAGTACAATTTAATGTTATGTTTTCAGCCTGTAAAGTGAATCAATACCAGAACTGTCCATTTGAACAGTATTTTTGTTTCTTACAGACTTTGTCTATTATGTTATTCAGCACCTCTTATACAAGGAACAAGATGATAAATTTCTCCTAAAATTTAGTCCCAGGAAAAAGTTTGTTTCTACAGAAAAATGTTTATTTTCTTCTGTCAGAAAAGAAAAAAGAAAATGAGTATACCAATGTGTTTATCTTCTTGCCTTTCCTGCTAGAAAACTTATAGCCATTTTGGGGCCCAACTCTAGTAATTCATTAATACTAAGGGCCTCTTCACATCTAGATAGTTTCTTACTCCTTTTAGAAAATTTTTGATCATCTTACATTTTGATTTGTATTTTTTTAGAATTAAAATTATTTTTAATTTAAAAAGCAAATTCCAGAGAATGCAAAGTAAAAGAAATGAAGATAAAATTATTTAAAACATCTCCCAATCCTAAATAATTTCTCACCTCAGTATTTTGTAAATTTTTTTTTCAATAAAAGTTGCAATAACAGGAATTTTTGACTAGTTCTAGAATGCAGGTTTTGGAAATCCAGAAACTCTATTTTATTCAAAATTACCCCTTTCATCTCTTATCAACACATTAGGGAAATCATGTCATTGTCAAGTGTTGCTGTCAATCATTTGTCAGTTACCAAGATGATGGTAAATAGTGTAGTCATGTCACATCTAGACCACTTTTAACCTCTTTATTTCTGTTACCCAAATTACTCCGTCTTTAAAGTGAGGATTATACTTCTCTCCACAGGTATACAAGAGGATTCTGAGTAACAGTGTCCACTGAATAATAGTGTCCAAATCTAGATCTCCATAATGTATGGATATAGGACGAATACTGCTTCACAGATTGTTAACCTAAACAAGTAAAAATTTTAGTGAGTAGAAGAGCATGGAATTTAGTGGATAAAGTGGAAACCAGAAAATGTGAAAAATTACACTGAAATTTATCTTGTATAAGCTACAACTATAAATGAATCTGCTCATATTCTTTCTAAATTTGTGACAGTATTATTCTAATTAATAATTTGGCTACTTGGTCAGAAATTTCTTTTGTAACCAATCATTTTAATTGGTCATGTCCCTAAAATATTACAAATGTTTAGAAAAGTTATGATTGTCTCAGCTGGGTCATTTGAAAGCACTTTACAGTTCAAATATGTCCTATAAACATTTTTACATAATTTGCCTGAATTAAACATAATAAAGCATTGCTTTTCTTGTTTTTAGATTGTAAAGTCAAAGAAAAGTAAAATCTTTATGGAAAGGTTTTTAGCTTCAGGAATTCATTGACTTTACAGGACAAAAAGCTCTAATTTTCAGGGTATGTGGCCCCCCACCCCTATCTCTCTGGCACAAACATATATATAAGCATACATATTTTCAGAGAGGAAACTTTCCTCTGGTCAAGGTGCTGAAATGAAAATTTGGTCCAGTGTTTCCCACAAATATGGATGTGAACATTGTGGGAAATCAGATTATGACTCATAGACAAAGACCTTCCCCGGCCTTCTGAGATTCCTTGTGAGGAAAAGGTGTTTTGCCTGATATTTACAATTGCTTAACTAAGTTTCATAAAGAAACACTTTTCATAAACAGCCCTGAAATAAATATGCATGACACGAACATACACATACATGGCGGTGCTTTAGGTTTTACACTTTTTAAATAAAATATGCCCATGAGCAGTGTGTGGTCTTGGAGTACCTTCAGTGTTTTTTCTCATCTCTGGAATTATCAGATACATTATTTACAGGTGGATGAGGGGCTGTCCCTGAATAACAGACAGTTATTACCAATCACAGAATCAAGAATGCTATTTAGTCTCAAATTCTCATTAACTGAAAATTCACATTGATAAAAGTGGTGTTTAACATACATTATAATTTCTCTCCTAGTTGCATGCCACTTTCATAGAAACATAAAGAATTAATGCCACGGTGGAAGTTCATATAAAATGAACCACTCTCCAAAAAGATGATCAGAGTTCTGAGGGACTCAGACTCCACCAAAACATTTGATGAATGCAGGTCAATAAATGGCATTATTTCAGCTCTGGTTACTAGCAGGCTAATACCACACCCAAAACTGCTGTGTGTGTGTGTGTGTGTGTGTGTGTGTGTGTGTGTGTGTGTGTTTTGTTTTTTTAATTTAAGAATTTAGGCTGCACTAAGCCTAACCTAGCATCACTTTTTTTTACAAAAACGAAAATCTGCAATAAGGGACATGTGCTGTAGGGATTTCATGCTAGTAATATTTCATTATGAACACAGTTATTTAAAACAGTTTTACAAAGTTTATATTTCAAGTTTATTTTCTAAATTTTTTTTATTTTATAATGGAGATGAAATGAAATAACCTTTTTTTTTTCATCACTGAAAACTTAAAAAAATTAACTACTGGAATATATGGCGAAATTATATCATTTACAAAAATGTATACCCTTTTCAGTATTATAGCCTGTCCTACACTGCAGAAAGTAATGCACCTCTGTCTCATTTTATTCTGGGAAGCAAAATAGATCATGGACATATTCCCCTCATGGGTGTGAGATCAAGTTTCCTGCATCTATCTTTTTCCTCCTTCTTCTTTAAAAAAAAAAAGAAGAAGAAGAAGAAGATTGGGGTGCCTGGGTGGCTCAACAGGTTAAGCCTCTGCCTTCGGCTCAGATCATGATCTCAGGGTCCTGGGATCGAGCCCCGCATCAAGCTTTCTGCTCTGTGGGGAGCCTGCTTCCTCCTCTCTCTCTGCCTGACTCTCTGCTTACTTGTGATCTCTCTCTCTCTCTGTCAAATAAATAAATAAAATCTTAAAAAAAATTTTTTTTAAAAAGATCTTATTTATTTATTTGACAGAGAGCCAGAGACTGTGAGAGAGGGAACACAACCAGAGGGAATGGGAGAGGGAGAAGCAGGCTTCCCACCCAGCAGGGAGCCCAATGCAGGGCTTGATCCTCGAATTCTGGGATCAAGACCTGGCCCAAAGCAGATGCTTAATCACTGAACCACCCAGGCGCCCCTCTTGCATCTATCCTCTCATTTCTCCTCATACACTGTGATGCAGATGACAGATGTAAACATACTTTATACTCGTTTCTCTTTACTTATTAACTGATTAAGTAGTAGTTTAGGTAGAGTAATTCTTCAATTTAATGAGATTTATTTCTTTTTGTGTGCCTAATTCATGTAGAGTCATCCACTCACAGAAGTGCCCTGGAGAATACCTCCTAACATTTAGAAACTTGTACCATCACTCTTGAGCAGAACAGGACTACTGCTCAGGCAGTCTCTGAACGGTAAGAAGAGCTGTAAACAGATCCAGGGCAAACTAGATGGAATTCCTAATAGAAAGGGGAGATTTTCTGAATCAATGTTTAATGATTTAGAATCAAAGGCATAAAATAAATTTTCTTTACAGAAGTATAAAGCCAGAAAATATAACTACTATCAATAGACATAGAGAATTTCCCTTAGGCATTAAAACTTGACTATAAATAGAAATGACAAAACATTATAAGAATCATAGATATTAGGAGTAGGAAGACTCTTAGAAGTCTCCGATGATGAGGGTTAGCAGTTAATGGGCACTCATCATGGGCTTGGCATGATGAAAGTGCCTTTGCGTAGATATTTCCTTTAATACTTGTAAGAAGCATGGGAGAAAAGTATTATTCCTTTCTTATGGGTGATCAAAGTAAGGGTGAGAGGTTAAGAAACCCAGGGTCACACAGCCCCCATGAGAAGTGCTTGGAATGGCCCCCAGGGAACCTAGCTTCTGAGGCCAGGTCTTGTCACACTTTTCAAGGGACTCTCTAATTTAACCCTTTATTTTCACTGCAGCAGAGTGGGCAGGTAACATACCCAGAGCCATGTAGCCATGTAAAGGCACAATCCGAACTAAAAACAAGACCAGCTAAGCATTTTTTAAAAATCTACTTCTTAAAGAAGGAACCAGGACAGATGCTATTCCTTCTGTGGCACAGAAAGTAGAAATGCTCCTGAAGCAGGACTCTGTAAAAGTTTTAGTGTGCTCTTTGGAGCTGCCCTGTCCCTCTACTCTCCCCACCCATCCTTGTAGAGAGTCTCATAAAATACTCCTGGGTGGATTATGCTGGCCAAGCACACCACAGCAAGGCTGGCCTGATGCGTGTAAATGGCCTCTCAGTGGGTGGCTATTATATTTATATTGGTTTAAACTGTTTCCATTGCCAATCCATTATGCTGGAATTCCCCCTTGCTGAGGGCAGCTGTGTTATTCTTTTCTTTGACTGAAGCCCAAGAACTATCTCTCCAACTCCTTGGGAACCAACCCCTTAAGAGTAAACATCTTGAGTCAAATGGGGCCCCATCTTATCCCACTGCCACTTGCTAAATTAGGAGCATTCCCCTCTGGCCCCAACCAGTTCATATGGCTCATTTTTCAAAGAGGTAGAAATTGGAGTGGAGTGAGAAAATGATGTGTTGCATATTTATGCAGAAAGCCAAAGGAATGCAGTGGGAATAACACTTACACAAGTAATTCTGCTTCCTTAGAAGGCAAAGGCTTCAAGCATCACTGAGAAAGATGGTCCAGATGGTCCCAGGTATGTCCACAGTGTCACCCTTTAAGTAAAATACCAAGTCAGTGTGTGCCCTTTTCTGAACAGAATCTCCTAGCAAATATTTATGGCTATCTCAGTATTGAACATGCATTCTTAAAATGAAAGTTTCTTGGTCCAGTTTAGAGTTCAAAACCAGTGACTAAGAGCCACGAGCCAATGGAACATCTGTAATGTACATTCCTACTTACAACTGAACATCAATAATATGTATTTCTTTTTCTATGATGAAATGATAGAATTAGGAAGCGAGTTTATAATTTAATTGTTTCCTTGAGTGTCAGTTTTAAACTATCACTACCAAGTGATGACTATTAATAACCCCATCCACTTGTCCTGTAAACACAGGGAAATAAGGGAAAAAATTTGGAGATAGTAAATTTAACAATGCATGTGCCAAGGCAGTCCAAAAAGCCTTTGTCTAATGATGTGCCAGTTTCATCACTCTTAATTAAGAATTCATACTTAGGTAATAGGGAGGGCACGTATTGCATGGAGCACTGGGTATTGTGCAAAAACAATGAATACTGTTACGCTGAAAAAAAAAATTAAAAAAAAGAATTCATACTTAGGAGCAATAGTGATTGTAAGGACAAATACAAATTAAACATAAAAATTCTCCCTGTTAAAAAATGGGCAAAGAGATTGCTCTTTCCTCCCTTTTTCATAGGGCATGTACTTTAGAAAACTTAAAGTTATATTTTCTCCCCTCTTTAAAATTCCTTTTGAAAACTAAATAGGCTTTTTGTTATCTTTAAGGCCCAAGAATGTCTTCTTCCAGAGGACTGGGAATCATCTCTTTGGTATGTAAACATTGAGCACCCTTATTTGAATCTGTGTACCTTGCTCAGTGGGCATCTTGCTCAAGTTGTGAGAACTATCTCTGGACAAAAAATATGAGAAGTTTGACTTTTCTTTGGATAAAGCGAATTAGCTAATACAGATCAGCATTCCAATTACCCAGTAAAATTAGGATGAACTATGTGTGATGAAGGAAAGGTGCTGTCAAGACCTCTTACTTGAGAATTAGTTAACTGTTTATCTTGAAAACGTGTATAGAATAGGTTGTATCTGCTTGTCTATATAAAAGGATGAGAGTTCTTTCTGTCTTTGCAAACTCTTAGTGATTGCCTGTGATTTGCATCACATTCTGATTTAATGCTTATTCAATAATGAAAGTGAATTTAAAAGGTAATGATTAAAATAATTATAAATATTTTTTAAAAATGAAAAATTTGTGTTATTTTGTAATTTTTTACAAGTCTACTACTTTTGTAAAGACAATTTCAAAGTTGAATGAAGATTTTGTTGTTTTTTTTAAAGATATTAATTTATTTTAGAGAGAAAGAGAGAGAACAGAGGGTCAGAGGGAGAAGGAGTGGATGAGAATCTTAAGCAGACTCCCCGCTGAGCGTAGAGCTCAATGTGGGGCTCCATCTCGGGACCCTGAGATTATGACCTGAACCGAAATCAAGAGTCAGACACTTAACCAACTGAGCCACCCAAGAGCCCCAAGGAAGATATTATTTTTTTTTTAAACATTTATTTGACAGAGACAGATCATAAGTAGATAGAGAGGCAGGCAGAGAGAGAGAGAGAGGGAAGCAGGCTCCCTGCTGAGCAGAGAGCCCTATGTGGGACTTGATCCCAGGACCCCGAGATCATGACCTGAGCCGAAGGCAGCGGCTTAACCCACTGAGCCACCCAGGCGCCCCAGGAAGATATTATTTTTAATTATATTTCCTCAATACTGCCAAGTTTTGAAGAAAGAAAGAATTTATATGGACTTTGGAGGTTATGTGCAATGGAGCAAGTTTTCCTTGATTCAAATGAGTGAGTCCTCCCATCGAATACATCAAGGTTCTCTGTGTAAAACAACCTGTTTCAGTCAAGACCACAGTCAGACACAAAGTGTTTTTTTGACTTTCCTAGTATGTGTGATCTCCTTTAGGTTCATTAAACTGATACTCCCATGTTATAGCAAAGTCTGTAAAGCAAAAAGAAAAGAAAGTTTTCCAAGTGTTCATGAGAAAATCAGATAAATTACAAAGTTGGAAAATCATTTCAAGAAAATTTTAAGAAGACAAAAATTGTATATATATATATATATTTACATGTGTAACAAATTATAATAAAGTGTGATATCTGAGTAGGGTGATTTATTGGGACTGAATTTTAGTTCTTGTATTTAAAGTATATACCAGTAGTTCTCCAAATTTAATAAGCATTAGGGCCATCTGGGAAGATTATTATATTGTTGTTTCACAGGGCCCACCTCTGAGATCTTGGTTCAATAGACACGGACCAGGTACCTGAAATCTCCCTTTTCCTGAGCACCCAAGTGATCTTGATGCAGGTGATCCAGAAACTCTAAATTAAAGAAACACTAGTGCATACAAGACATTCCAGATTCTCAGCCTAATTTAGAACTAGAAAAAAATCTATTCTCACTTTTAAGTGAATGAAAAAATTATATTGTAAATTATTTTTCTTTTATTCAAGGACTGTGAATTTGTTACATTATTTTTATATACCTAGCCAGAAAAGAAAGTTAATTATGGAAGAAAACATAAATTAAAAATGGTTACATTGATGTGTTTCAATATAACTAAAATAAGAAAACCTAGAGTTATATTTGAAAGCATTGTATTAATTTGTAGTACCAGAAGACAGAAAATAAGGAAGGCAAAATTACATTGAAATAAGAATGAAAAAATAATAATTTGGCCTTGAAATCCCATGCTGGAGGTATTATAAAACAATAGAACCTTTATTTAACCCTGCTGGAACAGAGAATGCAGCATGTGAATTGTCAAAGGGATGTTAATGAGTGGAGAGAGAGGTTCAGTGGCCGCTGAAGAGGCTTGTGTGGTACCTGGATAGTGCATGAAGTAAGGATTTCTGGGAGGCAAGTTCAATGGGAATTACTTTGGAAATTTTTCCTTAGGGGCACAAAATTTAAACTTACACCACTGTGGAAAGATTAGCACTGTTGAAATTGAACTCCCTCGGTGAGAGTAGTAGCAGAACAGTATCTCCTGTTAAACCTGCTGTTGGATCCCAGCTAACTCAATCTCAATTTCTTTGCTTTTTAAAGCCCCCCGAAGCTTTATAAAAGGCCGCTGATATACTTTCTTTTATGACACAGATCAGTGCTGTCATATAGGAGAGTATTCCTTACTCTGTCTCCATGATATTTCCAATATCAGCACTGCCTTCTTATAATATTTCAAATCAGTAAAGTTTTTAGTCATAGAAACCATGTGCTGCCCTATTCAAGCTTACAAAATGACAAAACAAAACAGAAACAAAATTCGCCATAAACCTAGTGTGTTGTAGCATTGGATTCCTTCCCCCCCTTCTTTTCCTTCTCTCTCTCTTTTTTTTTTTTTTTAAAGATTTTATTTATTTATTTGACAGAGAGAAATCACAAGTAGGCAGAGAGGCAGGCAAAGAGAGATAGAGAGGGAAGCAGGCCTCCTGCTGAGCAGAGAGCCTGATGTGGGTTTTGATCCCAGAACCCTCAGACCATGACCTGAGCTGAAGGCAGAGGCTTAACCCACTGAGCCACCCAGGCACCCCTCTTTTCCTTCTCTTAATCCATTTTTGCATCATTATCCCTCATCTGCCTTATTTTTGCTGATGTTTTATGTGCTCTGTTTCATCTTTGGGAAACTATTCAACTTCTTTTATTATTTCGCTTACTGAATACACTGATATATATTATGATTTCTTTGTTGGCTCTTTTTCCTTCACCTTCGTCTCCTATATAATATATTCAAACTATGCAGGAATTTCTTTTATACCTTCAGCTCTACACCCCAGCCTTCTTCCTCTCCTTGATTCCATTGACCTTTACTCATTTTTACACTTTACTTCTTTCCTCTATGCCAGCCTGATTTGTGTACCCTCAAAATTTATATGCTGAAGTCCTAAAACCCAGTAACTCAGAATGTGATTATATTTGGAGATAGGACCTTTAAAGAAGTAATTAAAGTAAAATGAGGTTATGTCTGCATCACACTAATCCAGTATGAAAACTGTTCTATATAAGCAGGAGATTAGCACCCAGACCATACAGACTGAAGGATGTCCATGTGAAGACACAGCCAGAAAGTGGCCATCTGTAAGCCAAAGAGAGAGGCTTCAGAAGAAACCCAACATACCAATGCCCTAAGCTCAGACTTCAGCTTCCAGAACTGTAAGAAAATAAATGCCTGCCCTTTAAGCTACCCAGTTTGTAGTATTTTGTGATGACAACTTTAGAAAACTAATTTTCTGTTTCCATCTTTCCTCTCCTTTACATTCTTATTAGAGCTCATCCTTGTTTTTTGAATACTCAGAGCAGCAGACATGCCCTGAGTCGTCTTCACTTTTCTTTCCCCTGTTTAATCATTTGTCTTCCTTTCTATTGATCAACACATGAAATGTTAAAAATATTTAAAAGTGTGTATTTTGCTCAAAGCACTGTTCTGTGAGGTTTTCAACTTCTCTGTTATAGTTTCATCATCTGTAAAATGGGGATAGTAAAAGTATTGATCTCATATAGGACTATTGCAAAGATACAATTTATTAACCCATAAAATGTCTAGAACAGTGTCTGACAAATAATAAGCCAAAGTGAATATTGAGTGGTTCTATTATTATTACTACTCTTTCATTCAATTAGTAGCCACTGGGTGCTCATTTTGGGCCAGGAACTATATTCATGGAGCTCATGGTCAAGTGGGAAAAATGAGACCATATACAAACTAACCAATAAATAAATACTATCAGATTTTGTTAAGTACTATGCAATCAATTTTAAAAGGTGATATGATACATAATGATGTGGTAGCTATTTTAAATTAGGTGATCTCTATGGAAGTCACTCTAATTCTGGAAAAAGGAAGAAAGGAAGGAAGGGGGAAGAAGGAAGGAAGGAAGGAAGGAAGGAAGGAAAAAAGGAAGGAAGGAAGGAAGGATGGATGGAAGGAAAGGAGGGAGGGAGGGAGAGAGGGAGAGAAGGGAGGGAGAGCATCCATGCAAGGCTCAGGTGGCAATGGAGAGAGAAGCAGTGGGAACGATGGCTGGTGCAAACATCCTATGGTGGACATGAGCTGGTGATTTTGGGGAGCTGAAAGAAGGCTAATACTACAGAGTAGTGGCTAAGAAGGCAAGTTGCCCAGAATGAGGTCAGCTAAAGATACAGGGAGGGCCAGTTCATATTGGAGCTCATAGGCCATTGAAACTTTGAGAGCTTAAGCAACTTGCTGATGTCAGCGCAGCATGCCATTTTGTAAAAAGAGCACGAGGAGCTCTACTCAAGAATGCTTGGAACCCAGGGCTCAAAGTCATCAGGAATCTCTCTCTGTATATGGGGTGTGTGAGTGAGTGTGTGTGTGTGTGTGTGTGTGTGCACATGCGCGTGCGCCTGTGTGTCCCCACAACTTGTTTTAGCATTGTTCCGCATCCTCTCTTCATCCTGTCCCTCTAGTCTATTGTGCTCTGAGAGGGACATTTCAAAGAGAATTCTACTTGGCCCAGCTTAGGTCTCAAGTCCATTACTGACACCATCACCACTATGTTACACATAGTGTATCTATGTGTAACATAATTACACATCTATCCCTGAATCTAGAGGAATGACAGCTTCAACTAGTATCACAAGGTTTGAAGGAGATTCTCAGAAGAAAGAAGGTGCCATAATAAAGCAATAAATCTCTATAGTGTAAAAGGAAGCTCCTATAGGGAAGCAAGTATCTAGGAATATGGATCTCGTTTGTCCCTTGGGCTGTAAAAGGGAGCTTAGTGGGGGATAGTGGGAACCATGGGACTGTCGAACTCTGGGAGAATGCTGCTCTGGCCAGCCTCATTCTGTCATCTCAGTCTGAACAGGTTTAATACAATTTGTGGTAAGTCATAGGAAGTCATCTTTATCCTTACATCTAGATTTTGCAAAGTCTCTTCAGGAATAGATGTTATGATTTTTTTTAGCAGTTAAGAAACTTGGCCCTTTCCCAGACGCAAACACTGTGCATTTTCTGGCTGGTCTTCTCACCCTTGAGACGTAGGATATGAATGTTAGGAAGGTAGTTGGGGCTGGTGAGGTGCTGAGCTGCAACGCAGCGCACTGTCAAGAGACTGGGAGTTCCCTGGAGGGTCAGTGCTAGTGCCTTGTATGCTTTACAGAAGCTGCTGGAAGCTGAAAGGCACATCTCTGATTGTAAACAGATACCGAAATACAGAATGTGCATTGTCTTTTATTCCAGCCCTAGAATTTACTATGAGGAGACACTGGACAAGTAAGTAAAAATAGATATAAAAGGCTAATTTTCATAGTAAAAAATAATTTGGAAAAAAAAAAGAAAGGGACAATTTGGGTAGGGAGTCTGTTTTAATGCATTGTCTGCCATGGAAGGGAGGTAATCCATTCATGCTTTCAGTAAACATTTATTTCCTACCTCTGGAGGATGTAGCTACAGGAATGTCTCCCCATAGCACAAAAATGCCCCTACCTTAAGGTCCTTCCTCCATCCCCACCCTGCCCATCCACAGAGAATCGCTGGCAACAGCGATTCAGTCATTCATTCAACAACAACAACAACAACAAAAATCACTGGAGATGATAGAGATCCCAAGAAATTAACGTCCTGATTCTTTACCATTTAGGACAGTTCTATGAACATTTTGGGATATGCCTTTGGTTGAGCACATGCAGGCCCTATTGCATATACATCAAGGAATGGAATTGCTGGGCATAAGATATGCCTATGTCCAACTTAAGTATATACTAGAACAGTGCTATTGGCAAGAAATATGATGCAAACCATGAACATTACTTAAAATTTTCAGTAGTTGCATTCAAAAAGTAGCCTGTTCTAACCAGCCGAAACTGGCAAATTACTAAGAACTTTGCATGGCCCAGAAATACCAATCTGTCACAGGACCTAAATGGAGACTTCTCCTAACCTTCGGTATGAGAAGAGGATAACACAGGTGTCATTGCATGGTATGAGGAATGCTGTAGACACAAGCAAGGTTTTACATGATTTTATAAACATTGAGGACTTGATCATTTATATCTATAATTCTTAAATGTTCGGAGTGCATATGAATCACCTGTGAAGTTTGTTATAAGGACAAATTCCAAATTGTCGGATTTTATGATTCTAATGTAGGAGGCCCAAAGCCCACATTTAGAGACATACTGCTATATTTTGAGGAAACCTAAGAAAGTTTTGAACAGGTGAAGGATATCACCTGATATTTACCAGTTTTGTTTTTTTTTTTTTTTTTAATCGCTCTCTTATAGAAACACTTAGCATTTTCACAGGGTGGCTGGAAGTAGTTTAGAACCAATACAAGGCAGCAGCAATTGTTCAGATAGGAAATAATAAGAGCCTGGAATTGGGTATTTTGGATTAGAGATAGGAGAGGGTGAATTCAAGAGATACTAGAGCTATCTGAACCTAGTGTGATGTAGAAAATGAAATCAGGAGAGAGACATGGAGTCTGGCTATAATTACTAGATGGACAATTGTGCTATTATTCATCAAGATAAGAAATATGAAGGGGAAGTGGAAAATGAATATTTGTCCATTCCAATGCAGAACATGAGCACGTTATTTGAATAGGCTATATTGTCAGTTTCTCTCAACCCATCTGCCATTTCTGGCTAGCAGTGTTCATAATGTGAGCCATTGTAATATTAGAAATGGAGGGATTAAACCAACATACCAAGAGCTACTATTGCTTCAGAGATGTTTAATGCTCTGACCCCTGAAATAACCTGAAAATCCATGTTTAATTCTTGTTACAAGTCAGAAAAGATTTTTCTAATCAGAATGACTATATACGTCTTCCTTTCCTCAAAGTTTCTAGAGTACCCAAAAGATATCTGATCCCTCAGAGACAACTTGGCTACTGGAGAGACTTCAAAGAATATTAAAGTTAAGAATATTCAAGTTGAGTACAACTTTATATCCCTCCTGGGGTTGAAAAGAAAATCTTTAGACTTATCAGAGATTAATAATAAGGGACCAAAGCCAGAAACAAACCTTGAAAGTTCTATCAGAGCCCTTGATATCATGGAATGAAGCCTTAGTCACAGTGTAGTCAACAAAGTCTCTAGAAAGTTATCAATGAAGAACCTTTCCAGGTTTTGTTACTTTGAGATTCCACACTTGGATGTATCCTACTAGACTATTAAAATCAAAGTTCTGACATCCAGAATGAGGAAAATTAGGGAAGCAGTCCTTTACCAAGTTGTATGTGTGCACGCTGCACATTACCATAGCATGTCTTTCAATCATCAGTTACACAAATGCAATAGGCTTTTTTTTTTTTAAACTAAATTGTTTCCTTTTCTCCAATGCCTCAAAAGGTACATAACAGAGGCTTTCTCTACACCTGTAGAGAGTAACTGGAAAGAGTATGAACACTCTATTGTCTCCTTCTGTGAACTTTCTATTTCTTATTAGTATGGAATCTGAAACCAAACTTCTAGAGTGCTATAGCTCAGATTTTCCCATGATTGCAAGAGCTGCCTCCCAGTGTTAAAAAAAAAAAAAAAAATGCTTTATAATTAGGCTGGTATTACTGCTTGAATCTAAGCTGTGTTCACTATAGGATTTAGAACTGAAATGTATTTGAAATACATGCATTCAGTTCAAGGACAATGAGCTAGGTTATGCGTTTATAGGGACTGGCTTCCAGATGCCTGCTCAAATCCCTTTTTAAGGAATCTCCAATAAGCAACATTAAAACCAAAGAGAGGTTTCTCTAATGCCCACTGGGCATCAAAGAGCTGAAGCTTCCATAGCTTGGTGCTAGCACACAACTGGCAAGAACAGTGGCAACAACATCAGGCTTGGAAGTGCCCCAGTCCTCCCTGCAGCAAGAGTGATGTATTTGAAATTTTGGCAGTGAGTTACAGTTTGGGGATCAGCAGAAACAGGACACCATTCAGTGAGACAGAGCCAAAGAGAAAGAAAATGGTGGAGCCCCTCTGGCTACCACTTCTCAGTCTTCACCTATCCTTCTCCACTCTCTGACCTTTAAATATTAACATGCAAGAGGGCGTTTAGCCTCCAAGAGCTCTTCTCTTGTATATCCATCTCATTCCATAGGTGGTAACATTTGGTTCATGGTCAGAGTCATGCCATACTCCAATGACCATCATATTTATATATCCAACCTTGATTTCTCCCTAGACCTCTTGATCTGTATATCCAAACAGCTGTTTGCTCTTTCCATCTGGATATCTACTAAGTATTTCAAACTTACCATATATAAAATCAGGTTTTAATTTTCCCCTTTAAATCACTCCTTCTGCACTTTTTTTCCTTCTCTGAATGGCAACTTCGTTCTTCAAGTTGTCCGCACCAAAAATCTTAGTCACCCTTGATTTCTCTTCTTGTCACACCCCATTTTCAGTCCATTAGCAAATCCCCAGAGTTTTTATCCTCAAAATATATCCCATAGTCACCGCATGTCTACTGCTACCATTTGTCCCAAAACTCCATCATGTCTGACCTAGACTATACATAGTAGCTTCCTTGATGGTCTTTTGGCTTCCAACTTTGCCATCTTAGATATGTGTCTCCATATAACAGGCAAAATAATATATCTAAAAAACGTGTATCAGACTCTTTCTCCATAGATGAAAATCCTCCAGTGGCTCCCCATATAATCAGGATGGTCAAGTCTAAACACTCATGGTGCCCTGTATGCTTAGGACCCTGCACCCCTCAAGCCCCACCACCCCTTCTTTCTTGTTCACACTGTCCTCTCCAGGCACATTGGCATGCTAACTCTCAATTCAATAGCCCTAGGCCTAGCTGATCCCTTTGTTTGGAACACCCTTCTGAAAAGTGGCCATCCACGTGGCTTTCTTCCCCCATTTTCTTCAATCTCTACTCAAATGTCACATAATAGAAGTCGTCTTCCTTGAGCATCCTGCATAAAAAAGCAGCCCTGCTCCCACATTTAATTTACCTTGCTTTTCTCCAATGTATGTGTCACCAGATGACTTATTATAAACACACTTACTTGTTTATCTGTGTATTGTCTGTCTTCGCAATTGAATGAATGCTCTAAGAGCTCAGAATTTTGTTTTTTGTTTTTTTCAGCACCTGGTACAGTGCTTAGAATATAGTGGCCTAGATATATACATACTGAAAGAATGATTTGTGGACATAAAGTGGGGGTTCACCGATCTGGTTGATCATCAGTTGATGCAGGGGTGGTAATGGCATACATATTCCTGGGCCCTGGTAATTCAAATTATCTGGGAGTGGTGCCTTAAAATCTTATATTTAGGAAGCTCCCAGGAGATTATGATAATCACTGAGACTTAAGAACCATAAAACCTAAATACTAGCTCTCAGAGCTCCTGGGAAACCTACCTCTGAGAGCCCCTCAAACTACTTGGGAAGAATTTGAGAGAGCTGGAATTTCCAATTATGGGTCATGCCAGAGTCAGACAGAATGGTTTTATAACTAGTAATATGGCTCTGTTCTACCTATGGGCTGCTCCAGAAAGGGAAACATGAGTTACAGTGGAAAGTGAACAATTCAGACTAAACATTACATTTTTGCTTAAAAAAACCTCAGGCTAGCCCCTCTGACTTTCTAAAGAGACACCAAGACTACCCACAGCCAAAAGGGGAAATGTAGAAATGCTTCTGATTTGCACAGAGGCAAATGGTGAAGCCTTGGCCTTCAAAAGCCTAAAGATAAAGATCTATGCATGGTGCTCCTTATGGACCGAGGTGTAGGGTATATTACTGGGTATGCAATGAACAGAAGCTTCCATTCCTGGAATGGAAGTCAGGACACCCAGGCTCTGGTCAGAGATCTGTCTCTACTTGGATGTGTGACTTACAGTACATTATGGAATAGCTCCGGGCCTCAGCCCTCTCTTTTGTAACTTGAAGTTCTTTTCACTCCAAGGACCTACTGAGTCCATGGCGTGATCTCAGCCCCTTCATGATCTCAGCCCTGAAGTGCTCTTCTCTCCTAAAAATGGTAAGAAGCATGTCAGAGTGAGAGTGAATAAGGGCAAGAACAAATGAATAGGAGATACCTAAAGATAATCCAAGTCAGCTGATACAGAATGCGATTCAGAATCCAGGAAAAGAAATAAGTGCTCACTCATTTATACTCAGCGTCTCTCATCCGGGGATACAGGGAGGAAAAGGCGCAGGTCGATTAAATGCTTTGTTGTCACTCTGCCATGAATTGGCTTAAACCAATTGCACTAGGAGGGGAACCATCAAGTCTGATGATGTCCTTATCTGCAGCAGTAAGAGTAAAAATGATGTTCAGTTTAAGGGTGTCTTAAGTACTGTAATTACAACACTAGTTTACTTTAATTTTGAAAATATCGCTTCTCCATCTGAACTCAGACTGCACTGAAAACAACTTGCTTTTCTTTTCCCTGAGCAGGCCACATGAACGGAAGCGCATTTTCCCAGTG
Organism: Meles meles; assembly: GCF_922984935.1. Taxonomy (NCBI): domain Eukaryota; kingdom Metazoa; phylum Chordata; class Mammalia; order Carnivora; family Mustelidae; genus Meles; species Meles meles. The sequence goes on from NC_060070.1 coordinate 40,298,972, forward strand.
CTCCTCTGGGGTGGTCATAGGGACAAATGTATGCAGCAAGGTTTTTTTCGAGTAGATTAAGTGAAGGGAAAGGTTTAACACAGAGGCTCAGCAATTCTGCTAGGATCTCACTTGCAAACAGCCATGAAAAAAAATGACGCAGGAGGGAATGGGTTGATGCTTGCTGTCTGCTGCAGGGCATCTCAGAAGCAGCGAAGGAAACCACAGACCTGGCCAAGGATTATTGCGTCTTAACTAGCTTCCCTGGGGAACATGGCGCCGGATATTATCTGGGAACTGGATGGAAAATGACGAGCACATAACACTCCTTCACAGGTATATAGTGCTTTTCATATTCAAAGCTCTTTAATGCTTCCCTCAGGAATCTTGGGAGATAAGAGAGGAAGTGATTATAGCCCCAGGTTGTAAAAGGGAGAATCAAAGCTGAAGGGTCAAGCAATTTGCACAGAAAATAATTGGAGTCAGTGTCCAACCAACATCGGGCCTCAGGGGTTCCTGTTGTCGAGGCCAGAGCACAGAAAAATGAGGCCCAGAGCCTGGGTCTGGAAAGCTTATATCAAAGGAAAGAAGTACCCAAATAAGGTCTTGTAATTAAAAGCGACTGGACAAAACTCAGTCATGGTGCAGAATAATGCAGGCAGATCCATAACTGAAATGACAAATAAGTGGCTCTCTGCTGAAAATTAAATTAATTTCCTAGAGCTTCTTTATGTAGGCATATTGCCATTTGATGGACATCAGCAATGCATTGATAAGAAAGCAGATTAGAATCAAGAAAACTGGATGCTTGAATTCATCTCTAAAGAATAGTTGCAGTATTTCAAAAGGAGCTTGAAGTTAACTTGAATTAACAAAAGCTTAAATATAAACCTCCCTTCCTCCATATCTAGGCTTTTTCTTTCTTTCTTCCATTTAACTCTTTTTCTGTTCAGTGCTATTGGCCAAAAGAAGGAATTGCAGGAGAAAAAAATTAGGTTTGATCATCTTTAACTCAAAAACTACAAGAACTCCTACTTCCAGCTGTGATTAAACCTCAACCATAAATAGAGATATCTTCATTCAGTCTTCTCTTCATGCTTGGTTGAGAGGAACATGCTCTGGTAAGTACACCCAAATCATACCTGCAGGTATATACATATCACTGGTGACTAATGAGGGTATAGAGAATGAGGCCCAGAGGTCAGAATCCATGTGCTCAATCCCTGCTCCACTACTGTGGAGCTGTGTGTCTTTAAGAAGGTAAGTCTTAATACAGTACGATCCCCCCATATCTGAGGGGAATGTGTTCTAACACGCCCTGTGGATGCCTAAAACCACAGATAGTACTTAAGCTCATGTATACTGTGCTTTTTCCTATACTTACACATATATGACAAAATTTAGTTTATAAATTAGGCACAGTAAGAGATTAACAGTATCCAATAATAAAATAGGACTATGATAATAATATACTGTAATAAAAGTTATGTGACTGTGGTCTCTCTCAAAATATCTTATTGTGCTACACTCATCCTTCTTGTGATAATGTGAGGTGATACAATGCCTACAGGATGAGATGAAATGAGGCAAATGGCATTGGCATTGTGGTAGCGTTAGGCTATTGACCCTCTGATGATTTGTCAGAAAGAGGATCATTGCTTCTGTATTGTGGTTGATAGCTAGATAACCGAAAACACAAAGCGGGGTGGGGGTGGAGGACGACCACTGTATTCATAGCTATTAAATAGAGACATTCCTTCAAAAATGTCGTTGTTTCATTGTTTCCCTGAAAATCATATGAAATAATACACGTAAGTAAATTAGCATAGTAACTGATGGAAAGCAAATATTCAACAAATGTTAGCTTTAAAGTAGAGCATTTTGGCTTCTTCCTTCTAGCAATTACACAAACTTAATGACTTAAAACAACACAAATGTACTACCTTACAGCTCAATAGATCTCACTGGGCTAAAATCAAGGTGTCAGTACGGCTGCATTCTCTTCAGAAGCCTCTAGGGGAATCCATTTCTTTGCCTCCATCTTCAAAGCCAGTAATGTTCCATCTCTCTGTGTCTTTCTACCATAGTCACATCTCCTTCTGACTCTTTTCTGCCTTCCTCTTTCATTTTTAAGGACCTCTGTGATAACATTGGTCCCTCCTGTATAATTCAGCCTACTGTCTCCATCTCAACTCATCCCAGCTCACAGCTAGCACCTGTGGTGTGATGAATAATGCCCCCTAAAAGATATCCACATCCTAATCCTTGGAACCTATATAATAAATGTTAACCTTTTATGGAGGAAAAGGACTTTACAGATATGATTGAATTAAGTGTCACTGAATGGAGACATTGTCCTGGATTATCAGAGTAGTTCATAAAAGCCATCACAAGAATCCTGATACAAAGGAGACAGAAGGAGACAACATGCATAGAGGAGAAGACAATGTGACCACAGAGGCAGAGATTCAAGTGATGCAGCCATAAGCCAAGGAATATCAACAACCACCAGAAACTGGAAGAGTCAAGGAACAGATTCTCCACTAAGGCTTTGAGGGAAGTTCAGTACCACTCTCGTCTTGATTTCAACTCAGTGAAACTGATTTCAGAGTTCTGGCCTTCAGATTTGTGAGACAATCAATTTCTGTTAGTTCGAAGCCACTAAGGTCATGGTAACTTATGAAGCAATGACAAAACTCATACCACAACCATAATTCCCCCTATGACCTCAATTCTCTTTTTTCATGTGACATAACATGGTCCCAGGTTTTGAAGATTACAACATGGACAACTTTGGGGGACCATCATTCTGCCTACCCCACCTCTTTAACCCATCATCTCCATCAGAAGAAACATATTCCTCCCACTTTCACGTAACACAGTGCACCATGGCTCTTCCTAAATTCTATTGCTTAGTGGTTCGGAGTGTTTGTTCTAGAGTGTAGACTTTTCAGCACTTACTAGCTGCGTGACCCAGAAAAGTGGCTGAATTTAGTTTTCTCAGCAGTAGAGATAACATAGTACCACCTCATGGGATGCCTAACTGATCAAATGATATAAAAATGTTGATATTAAATTAATGATATAAAATGTTGTTTTGCACATGTAATCTTTCAACATCATCACATAATATTATTGTTATCCTTGCCTTCCCCATCATCTTCATCAACATGTAGGTTGTAGAATGATCATGGGTATATCAGTTTTCTATTACATAGTAATAGAAATAATGGCTTAAAACATAATCATTTATTATTTTATAATCGTATGGGTCATAAATTTGAGCTGAGCTCGTTTGGGCAATTCTTCTGCTGTCTCACTTCTGCTCACTTGTGTGGCAGCACTTAGCCCTGTCCAGGTCTGTGGTCCAAGATAGACTCATTCCCATGACTGTCATTGATGCTGATGACCACAGGCTGCTTCACTTTCAGGGAAACTAGCCCAGGGTCCTTCACATGGAAGTCTCAGGGGGAGGGCTGCGTATTGAGGCCTAGGCTCAAAACTCCCACATGTTGCTTCTGCTACTTTGTGTTTGTCAGAGCAAGTCCCAGACAGCCCAGATTCAAAACAGTGGCAAGATAGACGCCACTTCTGGATTCGAGGAATGGAAAGGTCACTTTTAAAAGCAGCATGCATAAAGGGATGGGAGGAATTTGTGGCCATTTCTTATAATCTATTACAGTGAGTTTTGGGAAGATATCTCTGAATTGAAAAATTGTACATGCATGCATGACCTTGGGCAAATCTCATAACAGTCAGTACATAACAGCATTTATTTTTTTTTAAAGATTTTATTTATTTATTTGACACAGAAAGCGAGAGAGAGATCACAAGTAGGCAGAGCAGCAGGCAGAGAGAGAGGGGGAAGCAGGCTCCCTGCTGAGCAGGAAGCCCGATGTGGGGCCTGATCCCAGGACCCTGAGACCATGACCTGAGCCAAGGGCAGCGACTTAATGCACTGAGCCACCCAGGTGCCCCACATAACAGCATTTAAAGACCTATCATATGCTGAACACTGGGTTAGAGTCTAGAGATACTAAGAGGGACTGAGACCTGCTCCCTCTAAAGAAAGTAGTTTGTAAAACCAGTGTAATATTTATCTGAAAGGATTGGTGCGAGGACGAGATAGATAATATCTATGAAATGTCTAATATAGTGTGACTGGCAAGACCTGGCATGTAGTGAGCACTCAATAATTAAGAGTGATCATTATTATTTAATTTTCACAAGAATGACCAAATTTCACCAATAAATGGGTATGGACGCCATGGGATCTGCATCAGTCTGCTCAGGTTGTCCTAACAAAACACCATAGACTGGGTGGCTTAAACAACAGAAATTTATTTGTCATAGGTCTGGAGGCTGAGAAGACCAAGATCAAGGTGCCAAAAAAGGCAGATTTCATTTTGAGGCCTGTTTTCTTGGTTTGTAGGAGGCTACCATCTCACTGAGTGATCACATGACCTCTTCATTGGGTACGGGTATGGAAGAAAGAAGCAGACTCCCTGCTCTTTCTTACCCAGACACTAATCCCATCCTGAGCGCCGCACCCTCACAAATTCATCTAACCCTAATTACCTGCCAAAGGCCTCATCTCCAAATCCCATCACAATGGCGTTAGGACTTCAGCGTGTGGATTGGGGTGGGGGTGGGGAGTTATGCACAAACCGTCTGTCCTTAACACCATCTAAAGCTTTTCATCTTTCAGTCCCAGAGGATACAAAGCCTGGATATGAGGTCTTTCGTGGCTTGGAATCAATTCTTTAGCATTGAATTGGAGCCATCTTTTAAGTAAACATTTACAATCAAAATGAAAAGTTTGCATTCAACCTCAGATTTGTTCTATAAAGACAATGAAATGCATAGGGTCCAATTACCAGAGCTATAAACACATAATGCACTAATTCACTCTTCAACAAGGACAGGTGTTTAAATGCTTTTCACTGTCCAGGGAGTGGCAAAGCCTGGGTAATAACTTCAGTCTCAGACACAGCTTATTTTTTTGTTCGAAGGCTTATTGCAAATCCTGGGGGTCAGAAGCAGGCAGTATGAAAAGAGAACGGAACTGGGAGTCAGACCACCTGGCTTATAGACCCAGCATTAGCACTAACAAGCTCTGTGACCTAAAGGAAGCTCGCTAACCTCTCATAGCTTCGGTCTCTTAGTGCACAGTAAATGCCGAAATTGACTTAGTGTTTTTGTGCTGTGGGCCATGGTGCCCTGGGGTAACATAGACCAGCAGCAGGAGCAGGAGACATGGACAGCTTGAGAGCCCTCAACATCTCTATCCGACCAGCTCCCCTCCCTCGTCTGAGCCTCACCTGAGTCATTTGAAGAAAGGATCCAGAGGAAGAAAAAACGTGAATGGTTGGAACGTCAGCAGGCCAGATGAGAGAGTTGGAGCTTTAACGTGCTTACAAAGCAAGTGAGGATCTTGTTGAACTCCAGACTCCGACGCCATCAGTCTGGAAATGGGGCATTTCTAAGAAGCTCCTAGATCCTTGCCGATACTGCCTGTCCCCAGATCATGCTCTGTACAGTAAGGGACTGGATTACAATAGGAATCTTAAAGTTCCCATTTTTCATTTACTGACGAAAAATAGTTCTAGTGAGGGTGCATGGGTATTAAATGACAGAGACAAATGAAGCTTTGTCCTCTTAGGGATATTCCAACAGATCTCATATCCAAAAAGCTTTCCTTCAGAAAAAGCAGGTCTGAAATTACATTTGGAGGGACAAGTACACCCAAATCGACTGAGCTGAAGTTTGTCGGTGCCTCAACCTTCATGTGGAATTCAAGGCAAATCTCTTGGAGGGTTCAGTGCAATTCTATTACCTTTCCCATTGTTCTTTTCATTTCCTCACTGCTCTGCCCTGCCTGTTTCCAGGTGAGATGGGAAATAGGACCAAAATGCCAATAATAAGAAAGGATTTTTTTGCAGTATTTCCAGTCCAGCTGGAATTGGGAAGTAACAAAAAATCTCACAAGCAAAGCAAATCTTGAGGCCATCCTATTTGGCAGGGCCCTGAGTGACTGACTAAGAATCTAATGGAGAGGACGCCCAAAGGTCCAGGCCTCTCAAGGTTCCCCATCATTCATTTCAATACCGGAAATTTCCAGTCTGTACAGTTCTGGTTCTCCAGCAAGTTGGGTAATTAGCTTACTAGCTGCCTGGTCAGGGAACTAGTCTTAACACTATTACGTTCAGTGGCATAAACCTCCCTGATGAACCATATTATTAAAGGTTGCAAAGATAATCCAGAGACAAATAGTGTGCAAAGCCACATGAAAACTGCAAAGATGAATTAAATTACATTCCGGAGACTAAAGAATAAATTGGAAATGAGGCAATTTTTTATTCAAGAAGGCTTTCTCCCAGTTCTTGCCAAATGTAAACACACAGCTCTCTGCAGAGGATGGGGTCACCCACTGCCTGGGGAAAGCAGCTTGAATTTTATTACCTTGGTGATCCCTGGCAGCATACACACTTCAGGAGCCACAAACCCCGTTCCCCTTTACTTTGTCTCATGTGCTGGTTTCCAGCTCTCATAACATTTTAATTAAATTTGGGCTTGTCTTTCTCTCTCACCTTACGCTGCATCAAAGGAGAGGCTTTTCGCCTGCTGCCTGGCTGGGGTCCCTGCAAGTCTTCCATTCCAAAAGCAGGCTGCTTTGCCATACAAGGAGAGCGGCAATTAAATCAAAGCAGAGGTAACCTACAGCTTCTTGGAGAGATAGCGGCACGAAACTTCAATGTGACTTATATAGGAAGGTAATGGATTCTATAATGCAAATTTATATACAGGTCAAATAAGAAATGGCTTTGCATTTGATAGTACGCTGGGTGTTAGGTAGTTGTCACACAATAAATAATTCATCTGGCATAGTCACTTGCTATGTAAATGATAGTCTATGTATATTAACGCATTTAGCACTTAGAATAAAATGGACAGCTGGGGCCAAATGAGTCTCTCTCTGGACATATTACCATTACTGCTCCCCAGTGAGTTTAACTCTTCACTTCTGAGGATGGTAACGAGGATATTAATTGAATAGGGCATGGGATTCATTTTGATGAAGTCAGGGTTACACAAAAACAAGTGAATAATTTCAATACACCTTGATGGCATTGCCTTTGGCACAGTTTGGGTGGACACTAAAGACCTACAAATCAATCTGGTTGAGATTCAGTGGAATTTGGGAGAATAACAAAGGTTCACCATTTTCAAAGGACGAACTCTATTTACATTCATTTTCCTTGAATGCCATTTGTTCACGTGAAAAATACATTGAATGTTCTAACCATTCCACCAGATTTCTTGGTTTCTTCCAAAGTAGTTATTTGTGGAACCTCTGTGTTAACATTTACTATCCATTTGGATACCAAATCTATGGAAAGCAGAAATCATTTTCTCACTTTGCTTCGTAGTCAAATCATAAAAAGGAAATTACCCTGTGATGTCTGGACGCTCAAAGCTCTATGAAGTTCCCACCAAAACATGTCTGTTGTTGGTCGTGTTAGACAACATATCCCCACCATATGTCTATTTATGTTGGATTGAGATATATTTTGAGAAGTCATCGGGACACTGTTCGGCACCAGGATTTAGGTGATTGATTTACTGGGGTGACCCAGGTGAAGATCCAGTCTAGGGAAATGACACAGGAAGGGAAATGGTAATTCCTGAGAAAGGACTCACCATAACAAAAGCGTTTTGGCCTTCATTGGAAGCCATACTCAGCCCCAGGACCAAAGACAAAAGTTTGTAGGAGCTTGTATCTGTCACAGTTCATCCAGCAAAGGAGAACCGGTAGGATACACATCAATTTATACAAGGGATGAGCCATTTGGGATTGGTTAATCAAAACCTAAAGTCCCCCGGGTAACAATTAGGAAAGAACTGTGTCAGGCAGGCTGAAACCTGAGGAACACAAGCTGCAGCTTGTCAACCACAGGTGTCCACAAGGAAGAAAGATCCAAGGGGACAGAAGAGTCATACAGACTCCAATGCTGTTTGGAGCCACTGGGCTCAGGGAAGGCCTTCCAACTAGTTCAATCAGACCCACCAAGGAAAAATCTCCCTTTAGATTCACCTAAAAATAGCAGATGCATGACTATAACCCCATCTACAGAATCCCTTTGCAGGAGAACCTAGAATAGAGCTTGACCGAATAACAAAGGGATGTGTTCTGCCAAAGCATGCCCACCACCTCCCTCCAACTTGTAGTTCATCCTACCCAGAAACATGCTGGAATGGAGTTCTGGAGACTATAGTTCAGCTTAGCCAAGTTGCCACATCTAAAAGCCATCACAGAGCTAATATCAAAACTTATCTCAATCCATCAACCCCCCAAATATGTGTCTCCCTAGGCAGAGAATCTAGTAATTCTATGAATTGCCAAATGCTATAGCATTTCGGAACTCAAACAGCTTTGTAGTGAACTCTGTCTTGTGCTTACTTCGCTGAGCATTCTATAAGAGGGGTGTTTCCTTTTTTTTTTTTTAAAGATTTTATTTATTTATTTGACAGAGAGAGATCACAAGTAGACAGAGAGAGAGAGAGAGAGAGAGAGAAAGAGAGAGAAAAGCAGTCTCTCCACTGAGCAGAGAACCCGATGCGGGACTCGATCCCAGGACCCTGAGATCATGACCTGAGCTGAAGGCAGCGGCTTAACCCACTGAGCCACCCAGGCGCCCTTGGGTGTTTCCTTTTAACATTATAAGATTAATGCCAAGAGATAGAGCCACATGGTTCCAGCTCCGCTGCCATTAACTAGACTCCAGCTCAGACACGAATGATGGTAGCACCAGCAGCAATAGAGAATGTATCCAAAGTCCTGTCTACCTTTCATGAGATTCTGATTATATTTTCAACTCCACCCTGACAACTTGATTCTGATTTTTGTCCATTGGCTCTGGTCTTCTAGAACTTAGTCTGAGTCCTGGCTTAGCATCACTCTACTAGTCACAAACACCCCTTGGTGTTCCTTAGGTAAGAGGCAAGTAAGAGTTCTCACTAGAAGTCTCAAAGACAAACAATAATAATCCCAATACGGAAGCAATTAACTCTCACTTGTCATCACTTGGGGGGAAAAAAAACACCATTTGGATAATTTTTTTAAAAAAAGATTTTTATTTTTTTTATTTGACAGAGATCACAAGTAGGCAGAGAGGCAGGAAGAGAGAGGAGGAAGCAGGCTCCTTGCTGAGCAGAAAGCCAGATGCGATGTGGGGCTCCATCCCAGGACCCTGGGATCATGACCTGAGCCGAAGGCAGAGGCTTTAACCCACTGAGCCACAAAGGCACCCCCTAATAAATTAGCCAAATATTAAATTTGGCTAATTTAAGTATATTTGAAAACTTAAAATCAATATAATGTTGCCTTCTACCCTCCCCATGTGGAAAGTCATATCATGGAAGTCACAAGGGTAAAATGCAAACAAGATAAACATACATTGTAGAAAAATTTATTATTACATTATGAAAATGGGATGAGAAATCCAGAATCCCTTTACTTTCTTAGGAGGAGAATAGCTGGGAGAGATGACAAACACAAAATATGAAAATACATAAAATAAGTTTTTATTAAAACGGAGGTTATCAAAATTCTACCTAGAATTCAAGAAATTTGTACATGTGACATTGGTGGTGAATATATCTAGTTCATATCTTCATACCTAAATACAGAATATATATCTGTAATGTCGATTTAGTTTTCTTCTTGGGCCTCAGAGCTAGAACTGTCAGTAGACTGGGAGACAAGGATGTGGCAGGTGTCACCAAAAGAAAGAGGTAAAGAGGGATGAGATGGGAAAGTGGAGAAATGGAGGAGCAGTGAGTGAACAGGGAGAAGACTAAAACAAAGCAAGGGAATGGGAAGGCAAAACATAAGGAGGAGTCCTGTAAAGGAAGGAAGAAAAAGAGGGAAATAAAAAGATGGGAGAGTGGGGTGCCTGGGTGGCTCAGTGGGTTAAGCCTCTGCCTTCAGCTCAGGTCATGATCTCAGGGTCCTGGGATCGAGCCCCACATCGGGCTCTCAGCTCAGAGAGGAGCCTGCTTCCCCCTCTCTCTCTCTGTCTTCCTCTCTGCCCACTTGTGATCTCTCTCTCTGTTAAATAAATAAATAATTTAAAAAAACAAAACAAAACAAAAAGATGGGAGAGGAAAATGGGGGCAGGAGAGGCAGAGCTCCACTGTATGAATGCATCATTCTGTATACCTGAAGCACAAAACTGAGTCTAAGACAGAAGAAAGAAAAAGAGAAATAATGGGAGAGAAATAATATGTATGCGGACGGTTAAAATACCCTATGATAATATTAATGAAAAAAGAATGGGCTGCTCACTGACCTCCTTAGATCTTTGATCTAATTAGAAAAAAGCCAGAGAAAGTTTCTAAAGCAGCCCCGAAGAGAGAAAAGGGGATACACTTCGGAGTTACAAGTTGCCCTCTTGCCATCCCTCCTCCCTCTTCCCACCCCTCTCCCCTCTTCCTCCTAGTGGCAAAGAGGAATCACCCATATCCGACCTCTAGGATGACCTTTCCCTTCCTTCTCAGGTTCTCAGTCCACCAGGTGTTGCCTATTTCCTGAACCTTCAACCTTCCCTGTCTACCAGATCCTTCCCTTCAATAGCCAAATCCCATTGTATCATTTTCCATCGTCTGTGTCCCCACATCCCTTCTAGCTTTTGCCATGCCTGTCTACTCTTCAGGGAGAGGAGATCAAAGAGTTCTTTAAAAAGTCCAACCCATCCTGTTTCTCTTTCAAAACCCTTCCAAGGCTCCCCGTTGTATTCTCAACATCTTTAACATTTGATCTACAAAGTGTTGCCTGATCCAGCCCCTCCCTACTCTCAGTCATCCACTGTGTTTTCACCACATGGACCTTCTTTACATTCCTAGAACACGCCCAGTGCCCAGCTCGTTTTGCCTGCACTTGCTCCCCCGCTCTGCCCAAAAGTTTTGCCTAGACTTTCATATGCCATTCTTTAACTTAAATGTTACATCCTCAAAGATTCCTTTTGATTAGACGATAAATTATGCTACATCACAGCACCCTCTACTTTTATGATGACTCTTTTAGAATATATATATATATTTGTGTGTCGATAGTTATTGAGTGTCTGCCTCTCCCACCAGAATATAAGAGCAGATTCTGTACTTTCTACTTCAGTGTCTAAAAAAATAAACTCACTCTTCAGCCTAGGAGCAAATCTTATGAGTACAGGGGTATGTGCTTCTAACCTTTGTCCAGGGATTTTTATGTTGTGAAGCTTATAAATACCTGGAAAATTCATCATCTAAGTCAAATATTTTCTGTAAAGAGCCAGATAGTAAATATTTGAAGCTTCGCAGGCTATGGAGTCTCTGTTGCAACCACTCAGCTCTGCCTATAGGGCAGGAGCAGTCATAGCTAATATGAAAGCACACAGGCATAGCCATGTCCCAACAAAACATTTTCCAAGAACAGTGAAATTTGAATATCACATTATTTTTGTATCATGAAATATTATTCTTCTTGGGATTCTTTTCCAAATTTAAAAATGTAAAAACTACCATTAGTTCGGGGACCATCCAAAAACAGGCAGAGGGCTGGATTTGGTTTGTGGGATGTAGTTTGTCAACCCTGACTTATGGTACAACCACTTGTCATCTAGTACTCTTCTTCCCCTTTCTAACCTTTACTCCTTTGTGAAAAACAACAAAATGACAATAACAACAAGTACTGCTTCTTAGCAGGAGAAAATGATATGATCACAGTGCAGACACACACACACATACACACTGTGTGTGTTCCTTCAGTGGCCTTCCATTTCTCTTAGACTCATGTCCATCTTCTTTCACGGACTTCACAAGACTCCTAGAGGGGTTGTCTGAGCCCAGACCCTGAGTCTGTGCACTGACTATATCGGATATCCTTCCATCCTTGACCTGCTCACCCTTGCTCAGTTCTAGGCCTCCACTGGAGGCTGCCCTCACATTTCTAACCCTGCCCTTCCAAGCTAGTGGTCAATACTTTTTTAGGAGAATTTCCTTCCTTCTTTGGTGCTAGTTGACTATTATGTGTTTCTGCACATCTGTTCTTAGCCCATTTGGCAGACACTCTAGGTCATCTACCCGGTAACCATTTAGTCCACAATGCTTAAAAGACATTATGTGTTAAGAAAAAAGTTTTTAAAACTATTTCTGAAACACTCAGATTTGGAGAAATAAATCATAGTAAATTAGAGTCCATAGAATTTTTTTTTTCCCATTTAGGAAGGATTTGGCTAATAAGCTAATGAATGCGAAATCAATTGGAAAACTAATATAGTCTTTGTCTTAATGCAGATAGTGTGTGTGTGTGTGTGTGTGTGTGTGTGTGTGTGTGTGTACTGAACTCTTAGGAGACTTGTCTGAAGGTTGCAGCGCATACAGAAGTCCTTCTCCGAGGTCCTTCAAGGCCTTTGTCCCCACCTCCCAGCTGCTGGGAAGATCCGTGGCTGCTGGTGCACAGTGGACCCTCACTGACACTTGCCCTCTGCAGGCAGGAACTTCCTCATCCAGGGTTATGAGCTCACTCCTGGACGGCCAGGGGCCTATGACTATTAAATGCTGGGATACAAAGGCCTAGCCCTCTGTCTAAAGTCAGGACAATTTTTAAGGTCATCCAAGTTCCTAGGTTTCCTCTGGGCTATTGTCTGAGTCTGGGTTGCAGTCAAGTTGTAGAGAGGCAGTTCCACCTTCCTCACTTTCTTAAAAGAGTATCTCCAGAGAGCATTCCCCAAGAAGCCTTTGGTATGCAATTCTCCCTCTCAGAGTGTATTTCCGGGAAAACCAGTCTAAGACAAAGGTTAATTCTGAAAAAAGTAGAGCAGGTATATATGTTTTATCTACTTGGTTGAAAATTTTATTTCTCAGGAGATGAATAAAACAATATGAGGAAACTGCTAAAGTTAGCTTATTTCTGAATAAATTTTAAAAAAGATAACTGCTTGCTGAAGTAGAAGGTATGAGAACGAGGAAAAATATAATCTTCCACCAGATATTTTAAATAGTGCTTTTTGATACATAAAAAGGATAGATATATTCTTTTTTCCTGAAAACCCAAAATAGTAACAATCCCAATTAAGAATAAAATTTATCAAATGAAGACAGAAACAAGGGAGGCTCACAAAGAACTGTGATGAAATTCTTTTTATAAAACATATGTTGCGTTAGGACAGGAAGAAGATCACACGATAAAGAGACATAAAACTAAACCAGAAAGGGTTAAGCCCCAGATTAGCTAAAATATGCAAACGAATGATAAAGGAAACTAAAGGCCTTTTTGTGGTTTTAATATTCCCTCCTAAGCTTTTAAGCTTGGAAACAAGCTAGAAATCATTCAATGTCTCCTTTACCAGCTCCTTCTATATGTGTACAGTTCCTGAGCCCTAATTGGTGTTTAATAAAAGAGAGGAAAAAGGCAAAAGAAGGAAGGAAGGACGGAGGGAGGGGGGATGGGAGAGAGGGAGGAGAGAAAGAAAAAGGGAAAGAAAGAAAAGGAATAAATACTGCAACTTAAAAAGACAACAAAGAGAGAATAACATTGCTTGATCCTACTGTGTTTCCATATTTTTAATTTAGGAAAATAATACTTGATTTGATAAAAAAAATAGTGCCAAAGAGAAATTGAAGTCCAAAAGAGACAGCATAATGGAAAAAGATAATGTTTTAATTTATTTTGAGTCTTTCAGGACTGGGTTCAAATCAAAGCTTTATGACTTTGAATAAGTTGTATGCAAATATTTTATAATTTTTAAATGACCTGGTGATTATAAAATTATAAAATATAAAATGACTGGAATTAATCAAAATATTGTTCACTCTACTTTTAGCTAGTTATGAGGTATCAACTGTCCATCACCCATCCATCCTATTCATTGCTTTAAGTGTCCTGTCTGGAGTGTACCCCTCCCATGCATGCTTCATAATCTGTTGAAATGATGTCTATCCCTTAAGACAAATCTTGCCTTTGCTCATGTCCTCTATTTAATATGATCTCTTTCTACTTTTACTTAAATTTTCATTTGTACTCAGTTTAGAGTATTGATATTTTGCCTTGTACCTTAACCCCCAAATCTGCATCTTCCTCATTTGACATCATCAGATCATCTAGGAAAGGCTCATACGCATACCAGTGTCTCAGCAAATATTTATTCATTATATAAAGAAGACAAAATGTAGTAAGTGTGCCAACTACATTCAGAGAGTTCAATTCTGTCCTCAAAATTCACATGAGGAACTCAGCAGAGATTGTGGTATATTCTACGGACAAACTCAGGCTTATCTAAAAAAAAAAAAATTCTTTTAAAAGATATTCTTAAAATAATAATGCCTAAAATTCTTATACAGGCTACAAGTGAGAAAGACATACATTCTCCCTTGGAGAAATACATCAGATAGAAGTAAACCTCAAGGTCAGCACAGCCTGGGGCTATTGAAGAGCTATCATACACGAAGAACAATTGATTATTCTTATTTCTGTTTACACTGATACTATATACGTTTTATTTTTTGTTTTATTAAGACTATAAATTGTAATTAACACTTAAAAGTATAAGGGGAGGTATTTGATTTTATTCTAAAAAATATGACTTAGAAATTCAAACTGCTTACAAAATGCAGACAGATATTAGCTGACCTATGAGCTTTTTAGTTAACGGTCAACTTTGGAATTAAAAGAAATAATACATTAATTCAATAATTGTTTGTTATTTAAGACATCATTTGCCAGGTAAGTCTCTAGCAGACATTTAGACTTAAAGGTCAAGAGCACAGCTTTTAGTCCACTGGGAAAAATGATGTTCTAAATGATATCTTGATGACCTGTAGGAATTAATGCATTTCTTAAGCAAGCACTTTGGATCACTGTTAGTGTTAGAAACAACCCTGGTAATGTATAGCTAGCAGAGCATAAAAACTATAAAGATATGTGTCTTACTTGAAGCACTAAAGGTTAATTGAGGATGCATTTGAACTAGGAGAAGGAAGCTTTCCTTTAAAAACAGTATTAAGCACTCAGTTGTTAGCATAAGATTCCTAAACAACGCAAACACATAACTGAGACCACAAAATAATGTCCCGCTGAAATGCCCAGACTGGAGGAGCATTTCTCAGGCTGTTAGGATCCTTCACAACAGGATTTATGAGCTAGGGTCGGCACTCTGAATTACACTAAACCAAAACTGGAGCCAATCTCAGGATAAGCAGAGGGCAAAGATCTCAGTGTAATAATTACTCCGAACTTTCAACATGTACAGAATCCAAATAAAAAGCCTAAAAATGTACATCATGTAGAGGTGACTGATGCAAGCAAAAACCATAGAATACAGGGGCAGTGCAGCCCCAGTGTGGAGAATTCGACACAATGAAAAAGTTACACCATGCTAAACTTCCCAAGACCAAGGACCTAGTCCATTAGGTAGCTGAGCCAATATTTCAGTCCTCTGACTACCGACTACTGGTTTGCTCTGTGCTACTAATATGTCTTCCCCATCCATTTCTTGCTTTGCGTGCAGTATGTGACTTTGATTTATGTATTCCCTTTACCTATTTAAGTTCTGGGTTTTAGATAGGTTGCTTTGGTTTTTTTTTTTTTTTTTTAATTCATTTACTGTGTTTTTTATTAGTTCAGGTAAAATTTTATCTCACTTTTATGACTCCTGTTTTTATTTCATTATTTTTAGGGTTTGCATCCTCTACATCAATAGCCTCTTCTTCTGAGATCTTCTAAAGGCAGTTCTTATCAACATAGTCTCACTGAAGTCTAGTGATAATGCTTTATTAAATGTTACACTGAGGCTGAAATTCCCCACAGCAGGTAGCCCAGAATCATCACCAGTCTGAATATTTTCTGTACCAAGATGATAATGATAAACACAAAACCTCAGTTGGAGGCTTACCACTTATTACTTAATCTACAAACCCCCTGCAGATAGATTTTGGTGTCTTCAAATGCCCACCCAAGGGCTGTACAAAAAGCCTAAATCTAAAATACATAAATAGTTTTTAAAAGGTCTTATTATACAACATAAGCTTTTGCTTTAGAGATACTGTTATCTTACAAGAAGCCCAAAGTAACCCAAGTATTTGGGAAAAAAAAAAAAATGTGCACATCCTTAAGTGCCCCTTCTAAATATTTTGAAAACTTTTCCTAAAATATTTTTCTTATTTCGACTAAGAACCAAGGAAAATACTTCAAATTGCTATTTAACAAAATGTTTAGATAAGGACAATGAAAGAGTTTTTAAAAGAAGAATGGTCTCCAGACATCATCAGTTCTGCAAGTCAGGCTGGGCACTATTCAAGTCCCAACAAGGACTGCATGCCAGGGACAAAGGGCCAAAGGGCTCCAACATCACCTTAAGCAAAACGATGGCGAGAACACACATGTATATGAGAGCGGGACATTTATATTCTTAGCAGCACTTGGTGTCTCTAAGCTGCAAAGTCACGTAAAATCCGTTTCTCATAATACCATGCAGACTTGCCAGATCTGCTTTTGCTAAAGAAAAACATATATTGGAGAGGCAGATAGGTTTTAAGATCAAAACAAAGAGGTGAGAGAGACTCACACAGATGCTGCCAGGCCCCCAGTTCTTCCTCACTGATGCCAAGGAGGGTTTAAGATAGCAATCACAAAGTGAAAAATTTAATCAACGGAGAGTTGAAAAACAAATGCTCTCCCCATTTAAATTCCATTTTCAGAAGACTACAGGAAGGAGGTTTCAAAAATCACCTTTTTATAAGACAAAGCTTTTTAATTTCCAAGTAAAATATTTATGCTGTTTGAGATATGGCTTGCTTTATAATAATAGCTAAGCCACTGCTCTGCGTATCCACAGGGAGTCACAGGGAGTCACAGGGAGTCCTGGGTGAAGCTCTTGATACAGACTGGAGGTGACCTGGCGAGGTCTGACTGTATACATTCGGTCCTATGAGATGTGCATTCAGAGGGCCAGGATGGGGCTAGACTGTGCTAAAGGTCGTGCATATCATAAAGAAAAACAAAATGTAGTGCCTGCCCCCAAGGAACTGATGAACTAGAATTTCTTGGGAAAAAAAAGGAAAAGTTAAGTATAACTGGGATACAAAACAAAAGAAATAAGGTTTGAAGAAGAGTCGTCTCCTGTGACTGGAGAGACCGAGAAAAGTCTAATGAATGGAAGAAATGGTGTTTCATCTGGAGGGTAAGGTTCTATTTGTGTGTGTGTGTGTGTGTGTGTTTAGTTTCTCATATCAACAATAAAAACAAAATACACATTCATGGGGAGCTTTAGAGAATATAAATAGGCAAAAAGAAGAAAACAAAAACTCCAACACTCAAATATAGCCAGTGTTGACATGTTGGTGTACATGCTCGGAATAACTTAGTTCCATGTTAAAATTCAATTAACACATGTAATTTGAAACATTCTGCCACTAGAACTGATAGAATGGATATGATTGACATGGAAATATGTTCATAATCTACTGTTTAGTGAAGATTGGTTATTTATACATACATGCATCTGAATATATAAATGATTCATGCTGTGGTAGAGTAAGATTTGCATTATACTTATTAAAGATTTTTTTATTTAAGAGAGGGAGAGAGGGAGTACAAGCGGGAAGGACAGAAGGAGACAGTATCCCAGGCAGATGCCGCATTGAATGTGGAGCTGGACACGGGGCTCGATCTCACAACTGTGAGATCACAATCAGCGCTGAAACCCAGAGTCCAGCACTTAATCAACTGTGCCACTCACGCACCTCTGATTTGCATTGTATTTTAAAATTAACTACAGTTCTTCCCCTTGCCCTTTTTATTTTAGGAGGAGTTTAAAATGCATTTTTTTTCTTTAAAGGTTTTATTTATTTGACAGAGAGCGCAAGCAGGGGGAGTGGCACGCAGAGGGAGAGGGGTAAGCAGGCTCTGCACTGAGCAGGGAGTCCGACACCAGGCTGCATCCCAGGGCCCTGTGATCATGACCTGAGCCTGGTTGATGCCCAACTATCTGAGCCATCCAGGCACCCCTGCATTTCTAAGTTAATAAAACACTTATTTTTATACCCTAGTTAAATAAAAATCGATAATATCTGCTTAATTACCACAAAGTTGGTGAGCAAACTCAACCACTTAGGACAAACCTGGTTTACAAATTCAAGTGAACAGGAGTCATTTTCAACAAACATTCTTACAAGTGTGGTTTTGTAGAACAAACATATGCTGTCTCAAGGTTATAAGCTAAGAATTCTTGAGGAAAAAAAAAACTATTAAAGCAGAACTATGAATTTTACACAAAGCCCTTTGTCCTCTTTAGTAAACAGAAAGAAACTCAACTTTATGATGACAAGATACAAGAAAAGTATAGATTTAACTTAATATTTATGGTAATGGAATGCAAATATTCTCTAACCTTCTTCCTTATCTTTCTAAACAAAGGGTAATAGCCAAGTCCCTGCTTTGCATTCTCAGAGACTCACAATGTAAACAGATTATTAAAGCCAAAAATTTCCACTAAGCACCACTTGAAAATTATGGCATATGTTTCGACTATAATTTTAATCAAGACTGAATCAAAGTATTTGGGCCTTTATAATTTTCTGTTTTCATAATGCATACTGTTGAATAATATGGTGTTTTACTTAACAATATAACAAACACATCTATTCCTACCAGGGATTAATATAATATTATTTTAATGGCTTCATTATAGTCCAGTCTAATAACAAATCATACTTTCATTAACAATTACCTTATTGTTAAATATTGTAAATGTTTCTGATTTTTCATTAATATTAATAATGCTTCTCTGACTATCCTACCATGAACAACTTTCTATATACAAACATATATTTTTGCATCTTCTCATAGTCATTTTAGATAATCACTGAAAAGGGGAAACTTTGGCACAACGCCCACTTCAAAGTCTATTCTTCAGTATTGTCCAAATGCCTTCCTGAGAATTGTATAAATTTATTCATTATAAATCCCCCAAAAGGATGTTATTGTGCTTATTTTCCCCAGAACCTTTTAAACACTGGGTGTTAACATTTTTCAAAACTATTTCCCAACTTTTGAGTGAAAAGCAGCAATAAGGCTTTGTTATTTCCCAAGTTATATTTGGGTCATTATGGGGGTTATTCTGGGTCATTTTCATTTGTATGTGATTTGCCCATATCTGGAGGTTGGATTACAGTTTCCCCATATTCAGTGCTTCTCCCTAAGGTGCTTCTCCCCTGGAGGAGGATACATCCCACCACCAGTGGACTTCGGTGTGGCTACACGACTTGCTCTGCCAAAGCAACTGGAGTGAAAGAGACCGGCCTCTTAACTGAAATTTTAGGAATTAGCTCTTCATTTACATTTTCTCTTTTCTTCTGCCAGGAGACTGAAATCTTGAAGAAAAGCTATGCCCAGAAAGAAATGTTCTAGGGGAGAAGCTGTTCCTGAGAGCAACGACCATTGTCACATAATGATCATAGAATGTGAATGAGAACTAAATTTTTATTGCTGTGAGTCAGTGACAGTTTGGGGTGAATTGTTTTCTTAGCATAACCTAGAGTTTTATGAATAATTAAAAAACTTGAACCACAAATTAGCAACAACAACAACAAAATAAGTGCCATTCAATTCAGGACTGGCAAGCGGTGAGCAAATAAATTATTATCAGAGTCCAGGGGATGGTGATCCGTGTCAGGCAAAAGTGAAATATTCCTAACTCGGAAGTCAGATTTTGAACCAAAGAAGTGTATTACTTGTTGAAAAACCTGGGAACAGAATGGTACTAGCATGTCTTAGTTATTATTTGGTTCATTTAGCAAGAAACTTAAAAAAAAAAATGAGTTCTTAAAAGAATTTACCTACTTGCCGCAGAGAAAAGACGGTCTAGAAACATTGAGATCGCAGTGTTGGAAGCTGCAGCTAGTTTTCATCACCAACTAGGGGAAAACAAAACTGAAAAAGCCTCTGAGTGACAAAGGATAATTAAAATTCAGCCTCATAGCAAGGTGCAAATCAAGATTGTTAAAGCTAAATTGGTTGTTACCACCCAGTAAATTGAGGTAGAAGAGACTAGAGGGATGACTTTCCCAAATCCCAGCCTGATAAATTCATGTTCCCCATGATTAAGTGTAGAGTTAAGTCCTGAAAACATTGTGAATGTGAGTCCTGGCACATGATGCTAATTGAAAGCAAATGAGAAGCTGAATATGTTTTTGAATTGAATGGTCAAAGCTGCCAATGACCTGCCCTCAATGAGACTATGACTGTTTGAGAATTAAAATAACCCTAGTGTACTTAATAACTGAGTATGCTTAAGGAAAATATGCACTGCACAGCAAAGGAATCATTCAACAGAATGAAAAGAACCCACAGAATGGGAGAAAATATTTGTAAATCATATATTTGATAAGGGGTTAATATCTGAAATATATAAGGAACTCATACAACTCAGTAACAAAAGAACTAATAACCCAAGTTCGGTTTATTAGATTTGAATTGTATTGTTTTCTTTGCATGTCAGCATTCTCCAAAGTTGACATACAAAGGGCCAACAGGCATATGAAAAAATGCTCATTGTCACTAGGCATCAGGAAACTTCAAATTAGAACCACAGTAAGATATTGCCTCACACTTATCAGGGTAACTATTATCAAAAACACTATACAAAAACAAACAAACCTAAAGACAAGTATTGGTGAGATGTGGAGAATTTGGAACCCCTTCACACTTGGTAGGAATACAAGATAGTGTAACCACTATGGAAAACAGTAGAGATTCTTTAACAAATTAAAAAATAGAGCTACCATATGATCCAGCAATCCCACTTCTGGGTATGAAGAAATTGAAATCAGGATCTCAAAGAGATATCTGTACTCCCACATTCTTTGCAGCACTGTTTACAATGGCTAAAAAGCAGAAACAAATGTCCATCAACAGATGGATGGATAAGGAAAATGTGATATATACATACAAGGGAATACTATTCAGCCTTAAAGGGGGAGGGGTTAATTTTACAATATGTGACAACATGGGTTGACTGGATTGAATTTAAGAACATTATGTTAACTAAGTACAATAAGTACAATGAGCCAGAGACAGAACAAGTATTGAATTAGTTCAATTATATGAACTATCAAAATAGTCAAATAAATAAAATGAAAGACTGGAATGGTGGTTTCATGGCCTGGGGCAGAAGAGAGGGAAATTAGGAACTTTTAATCAACTAAAACAGGTAAAAAGTTTCAGTTAAGTAAGATGAACAAGCCTAGAGATCTGCTGTACAGCATTGTACCCATAATTAACAATAATGTACTGTACACTTAAATTTGCTAAGGTGAAGGTTCTCATGTTGAGAGTTCTTACCACAATAAAACAATAATTATAATACCAAAAAAAAAGTGTTCTTTATAATCTCTGTTGTCTTTTCAGAAATAATCAAGGAGGAAAAGGGAAAAGAAAGAAATTCCCAGAGAAAAGAGACAAGGACCACAGAGAAGAATGGTCTGGGTAGCTACTCCCAGGGAAGATGATGAAAGTTTGTACAAGGAATAGTCCCCATCCACAAACTAGGGAAAATCACAAATCTGTCCTGTAGAGTTTCAGCTCTGCTGCAGATCGGAGACTGCTGTGTCCCTCCATTTTGTCTCATTTCTCAGTGAGAATTGTACTGTGAGGTGATCCATTCCTGCTCCAACAGTGTGTGTATGTGGTGATGCTAGGACGTGGGACATATAGTTTGTATTTAGTTTACAGGTTTCCAGTTTAAGAGGAACATTATTCATACTTGATATAGAACAATGTAGCAGTTCTTAGAGATCTGAAGTTTAAGCTCATTGTTGTACTTGGATGAGTACTGGCTTTTCTCCTTCAGTGGAATAGCAGATTAAATTACTCCTCACTGATATTGGTACCCCTTCATCAGGTACCATTCTCCATAGACAGATTATAAACTCTTACCCTCTGAAATGTAGAGATGGCCATATGACTTGCTTTGACCAATGAAATATGAGTGGAAATAATACATGTCACTTCCAGTGAGATCATGGTTCAGAATCTCTTTTCTTTTGCTACAATGGCAGAAAGATTCCAGAAGAAGGTTGCTCCATTATCCTGGATCCCATCAGGAAGACAAGGTGGAGAAGGGCTGTAGCTCCTTCATGATGAACATGAAGCATAAGTGAGAAGTAAAACTTTATGGTTGTAAGCCAACCAGCTTGTGTGATATTTGTTCTCTTTTGTGATATCTTGTGTGATATTTGATATGTGAACTAGCCTACCTATCCTGATTAATATACATGTTTTATCTTTGTTCAGTTTATTATATGTTTTCATTAACTGACATACACATGTATTTTATAAGTGTATATATATATTCAAATATATATATATATATATATATATATATATATATATATAATAGTTTTTCATGACAAATATCGGTCCTATTTTGTTGTCAAAATTTTTTATAGATATTGTAGCCTACAACAATGTTTTACTTTTATGTCACTCAGTCTCTCCATTTTTTTTCCATACCATGTGTATGCCTCCATGGGAGAGAGAGAGTGAGAGAACAAGGTAGAGTAAATAAATTTTACCTCACTGTCAAAGTTTATATAAAAGATTACATGTTACCCTTAAAATTTTGTAGTCATTTAAAAATATTATTTATTTATATTTTAATTTATTTTAGAGAGAGAGAGAATACAAACAGGAGGGGCAGAGGGAGAGAGAATCCCAAGCAGACTCTGAGCTGAGTGGGAAGCCCAACAGAGGGCTTGATCTCATGACCCTGAGGTCATGACCTGAGACAAAAGCAAGAGTCAGATGCTTAAGCGACTACACCAACCAGGCACCCCAAATTCTGTAGTCATTTAAAAAATGTGTTTGTTTTCAACTCTTCTAGGAAATAGTCTGGTGAAGAGATAGAATGCTAACTTAATTATTCAGTTCTCAAATATCATTTATTAATTTTTTTCTCCCCTTACTGATTTGAAAGGCTATCATTATCATATACCACATCTTGAATTGAGTCCATTTCTAGATTTAGTGTTTTATTCCATTTATCTGTCTTCCAGATACATATTTTAATGACTATAAATTTATATATATATATATTTTTTTATAAAAGATTTTATTTATTTATTTGTCAGAGAGAGAGACAGAGAAAGATCACAAGTAGGCAGAGAGGTAGGCAGAAGCAGAGGGAGAAGCAGGCTCCCTGCCGAGCAAGGAGCCCGATATGGGATTCGATCCCAGGACACTAGGATCATGACCTGAGCCGAAGGCAGCTGCTTAACCAACTGAGCCACCCAGGCGTCCCTATATATGTTTTTATATCTTGTAAAGCCAGACCTTCTCACCATGACTACTATTATTCTGTTCTTTTCATTATTATATTGGCCATTCTTATCCATTCATTCTTACAAAGTAACTTAATAATTATTTTTGTCAAGTTCTTTCCAAAATTCATCAAAAGAATCACTTCCTACACAATTTATAAGTTAATTGAGAGAACTGACATCTTTAAATATTGAGACATCTTGTCAAGGTAGATAGATGTCACTTTACTAACTCAAGTCATCAAGTCATCTTCTGTTTTCTTCCTTACTAGAGTTGTCATCTCTGAAACCCATGGAAAGTTATAAATGTTAATACAATCGGGATAGTTTTATCCATTTTAATTCTAAAACTACATTTTAATAGCCAACTTACTAAGATTTTCTATGTTTCAAAACCTTTTTCAACTAAATTTTTTTTCAATTAGGCAATTATTTACAAATAAGGATATTTTATATTGATTCCTAAAATTGATATATTATTCTTCTTCTTTAACTGCATAACTGGAATTTCCTGAATAATGTTGAATAACAGATAGCAGATACTCTTGCTGTGTTATTTCACAGGTAATACTTCTTATATTTCAATTTTTAAAATAGCAGAAACTATCAGTTCTTAATGAAACTTGTTTTCTGTTAAATAACTATCAAGCCTTAGCATACTATGAATTTTCATCAGACATGTGTATTAAAAGTCTCATCATTTGAGAGGTTTATAATATGATCATATTATCAACCAATAAGTTGATTCTTTTAATGTCATTAAGATATATCCTAATATCTTTAAATTTCAGGAATAAATCCAAGTGTCTATCATGCATTATTTGTTTAATACCCTATGGCTTCAATCGCTATACTTTATTAGGGATTTTTTTTTCATTTTTGTTAGCATATTAGCTCCATGAGGATTAAGATCCTCCAGTGTATCTTTACCATAATTTACTGTACCTTATAACATTAAATAAATTATTATTAATGAATAGAGGCCTATATATCTTTAAATAAGATTGCCCTTTCTTTTTTTTAAATTTGCTCACATTATCAAACTACCTCATTCTAATGTAGAGGCTATAAACCTGAATATGGCAAGTTAAAAATGACATAGATGATCCCTCTCCCATTCTCTCTACTATAAATATTTTTCAATGGTAAATAAAATGTAACTTTATAAAATTACCACTTCATTAAAAAAAAATCACCATTTTATTTAAAAGAAAAAAAAGAAGAAGAAGAAAGGAAGGAACATCTCTGGTTCCATGACTAAGAAAAGGTAAAGTCTGTGTAGTAAGCCTGAGAAGAGATTACCTGTCCACTCCAGCACATTTAATTACAGATAGATGCCCAAGAGGCCTTTTGAGCCAGGAGTGTTCAAGAGGCTCCCTTCTGTTCAGAAGCCAAGGAAAGGATGAAGAAGTTTGCCTGTATCTACAGCCGTGGTTGAAATGCAAAAAAGTAAAAAACTCAGCCTCACCAAACTCATCTTCGAGGTCTAATGGTAGGACACTTCTGTAATTTGGCTGCAAGTAAAGAAATTAAGATTTTATAGTGTGGGACCACTAGACACTCAGGGAGCAGGCACAAGCTCAACCCTGCTCTGAAACATCCTTTCATACCTCAGGGCCCACAAGAAATGCAAATCAAACACTTCAAAGTAAAGATCTAAACATCAGGAGCTCACAGAGAAATGCTACAAATTATATTAGAAACAAATTATAAGGTGGAATCAGTGGATTCCACAGTGTATTAGCACAGGGTAAACTTCAGATTACAGAAAAGGCAGAAAAGATGAGTAAATAATTATGACAAATTAGAAAAATAAAAGAAGAAACTATTTTGAAAAATAGCACACTGTTAAGAAAATAAAGGTGAATTTATAAAATAACCATACATAATTTCTACAAATGAAAGGGATAATTATTGACCCTAAAAGTTCAGCATGTTGGTTAAATACCAGAATAGGTATTTCTGAAGAGAAAAAATAGTGTATTAATTAATGTTTTAAGAGATAAATAATTTATAAATATTTACTTATATCTTTAGGACTATGTTTTCTCATTATAGTTGATTTATACATACTCTTAATTTTTACATTCACTTTATCTTTGATATAATTAATAAAAATAGCACAATGGGGGGAGTCAAGATGGCAGGGAAGTAGGAGGAAGCGCCCTTTCAACCTGTACCCTAAAGTGAGTTGATTACCTACCAATGAACTCCGATCACCCATGAAATCAGCCTGAGATCAGAATTATACACGTGTGGATCTCTACAGGAGCAGAAGACGCCAGTGGCAGGTAAAGCAGAGTGGGAACATCGGACGGATATCGGAAGATAACAAAAGGGGGAGGGCGCCACCAGAGGCGACCTACTGGAAAGTAATACCCCAATACGAGAGTGCCCTGTGTCTGGGGACCAGCATTAACTTGGAGTCTGGTTGAAAGCACTCAAAAAAGAGCAAAGGATCCCGGGGGGAAACTGTGGGAATCGGGGCGGTTAGGGGCAGGGGCTTAAGTCCCTGGACCCAGGACAGCCTCCCTGGTGCTGAGCCAGGGAGAGTGTGGCGGAGGAGCCAGGTCTTGGTCCCTGAGCCACCAGCATGCCTGAGCCGCCAGCACACCTGAGAAGGCATGGGGTCCAGCTCCTGTGAGGGGCTGGGAGCCTTGCCAGACGGCGTTCCTGAGACACGCACACCCCACACCCTCCCCTGGGAGATGTGCTCACAGGTGCTAGCCGGGCCCTTGAACCCGGAAAAACTAGGCAATCCCAGCCTGGGCCAACAGGAAAATCTCAGTGTGCGTTCGCTGCTTGGAACCTCTTTGGCGGTCTGGAGCTGCCCAGACAGCCGCCGCTGCCATGGATTTGGGTACAAGTAGGAGATCCTGTATCCCCAGGGACCTTGACTCGGAACCTACTCTGCCTCTGCAGAGCATTTGGAGGCTTCTCTCTGAGAGGGAGGTCGGGTGCAGTTTGCTCTCCTCTAAACCTCCAAAAACCATCAAAAGCTGACAGGGTGAGAGAAAACAGATGAACAAACATAAAAACCTCCAGAGAACAAAAGCCTGAAAAAAATGGTTTCCTCAGAGCCCACCCCCTTGAGGGGGACGGGAGGACTTAACTCAGGGAACATCATTGACTGAAAACCCACGTGGAAGGCCCCTCCCCCAGAAAACCAACCAGGAAAGAAAAAAAAAAAAAAAAAGACAACAAGAGAACCACCACCACTACTTCATAGATACAACTTTTATTTTTAACTCGTTACCACTATTCTGGTTCATTTTTTTTATACATATAGATAATTTTTAACCTATTTACCATCACAGTGAGATGTCCAGTACATCAAATTCCTTAATAACCTTCTAACCTGAATTTTTTGATACATACACCCGTTTTTCTATTGCTTTTCTATTTTTTTAATTTTTTAAAAATTTTAGTTTAGTCTAGTTTATTCTTTTTTTAATTTTTATTTTCTAATATACATATAGAGTTAAACTTCAAGGTATTCCCGTCTCCCCAATCAATGCTACCCCTATAGGTAAACCAATTTTTAAACCCCTTTTATCTTAGGAAAGTTGAGTCCTTTAACAAAGACATCAAGATACATCCAGGAAGAATCAAAATAACTTTCCTCGCCCACACTGAGAATTTATAACCACTCTCCCATCTTTTCCTTCCGCCAGTGTTTCTGTGTATTTGTGTTTGTCCTGATAGTATATAAATCTTATACTTGGGGTTCTTTTTGATGAGGTTCTTCCTTTTTTTGCTTTTATATATATATATTTTTTCTCTTGTCATATACTTTTATCAGTCTTTTTGTTTGTCTGTTTTTGTTTGTATACTTCATAAATCTTAGCTTGGGGCCCAATTGGACTGATCCTTCTCTTTTATCTTCCCTTTTTATCCTCTCTCTCTCTCTCTCTCTCTTTTTTATCTTTTTCTTTTCTTTTTTCTCTCATTTGGGTGAATCCTGATTGCTCAGAAGTGTTCCAGGGTGCACCTTGCCTGCACCACAGTTGATACATCCAGCTACATCCATTCAGTCATCTCTCACCAAAATGACTAGGAGGAGAAATGCCCAATAGAAGAAAAATACAGAGGATGGACCTTCTGCAACAGAGCTAATGGCTATCGACATAGACAATATGTCGGAAAAGGAATTCAGGCTAACAATTTTCCAGGCAATAGCTAGGTTGGAGAAAGCCATGGATGACCAAATGGAATTGATTAGGGCAGAACTGAAAGCCACCAGGGATGATGTTCACAATGTTAGGGCAGAACTGAAAGCCACCAGGGATGATGTTCAAAATGCTCTCAATGAGTTCCAATCTAATCTAAATTCTCTAAAAGCTAGGGTAACTGAGACAGAAGATAGAATTAGTGATCTGGAGGACAAACAGATAGAGAGAAAGGATCAGGAGGAAGCCTGGAACAAACAGCTCAGAAGCCACAAAAACAGAACCAGGGAAATAAATGATGCCATGAAACGTTCCAACGTCAGAATTATTAGAATCCCTGAAGGGGAGGAGAAACAAAGAAGTCTAGAAGACATAATGGAACAAATTGTCTATGAAAATTTTCCCAATCTCACAAATGAAACAGTGTTCATGTACTAGAGGCAGAACAGTTCCCCCCAAGATTATAGATTCTCGAAAGTCCTCGCAACACCTGATAGTAAGAATGAAGATTTATAATTGTAGTTAGACCCTCTTGAAAGCAGCTAGGACAAAGAAGCTCCTTACATACAGAGGAAAGCCCATTAGAATAACATCAGATCTGTCCACAGAGACCTGGAAAACCAGGAAGGGCTGGCAAAATATATTCAGGGCACTAAATGAGAAGAACATGCAGCCAAGAATACATGATCTAGCAAGACTGACATTCAAAATGGATGGAGAGATAAAGAGTTTCCAAGACTGGGAAGGCTTAAAAGACTATGCAACCACCAAGCCAACAGACACTGCAGGAAATATTAAGGGGGGGTTCTATAAAAGAGAAAAAATCCTAAGAATATCATTGAACAGAAATATAGAGGCAATCTACAGACAGAAAGACTTAAAAGGTAACACGATGTCAATAAAAACATATCTATCAATAATCACTCTCAAGGTGAATGGCCTAAATGTGCCCTCAAAATGACACAGGGTTGCATATTGGATAAAACGACAGGACCCATCCATATGTCGTCTACAAGAGACCCATTTTGAACCTAAAGATACACCCAGACTGAAAGTGAAGGGATGGAGAAGCATCTTTCATTCCAATGGGCCTCAAAAGAAGGCCAGGGTAGCGATTCTCATATCAGATAAATTAGATTTTAAACTAAAGACTGTAGTCAGAGATACAGAAGGACACTACATAATTCTTAAAGGAACTATCCACCAAGATGATCTAACAATTGTAAATATCTATGCCCCCAACATGGGAGCAGCTAATTACATAAGAAAATTATTAATCAAGATAAAGAGTCATATTGATATGAATACATTAATAGTAGGAGATCTTAACACACCTCTCTCAGTAATAGACAGATCATCGAAGCAGAAAATCAATAAAGAAATAAGAGCATCGAATGAAATATTGGACCAGAAGGACCTCATAGATATATACAGAACATTCTACCCTAAAACAACAGAATACTCATTCTTCTCAACTGCACATGGAACCTTCTCCAGAATAGACCACATACTCGGTCATAAAGCAGGACTCAACCGATACCAGAAGACTGACATTATTCCCTGCATATTCTCAGATCACAATGCTTTGAAACTGGAGATCAATCACAAGAAAAAGTTTGGAAGGAACTCAAACACCTGGAAGCTAAAGACCACCTTGCTTAAGAATGCTTGGATCAACCAGGAGATCAAAGAAGAACATAAACAATTCATGGAAACCAATGAGAATGAAGACACTTCGGTCCAAAACCTATGGGATACAGCAAAGGCAGTTCTAAGGGGGAAATACATAGCCATCCAAGCCTCCCTCAAAAAAATCGAAAAATCCAGAATTCACCAGCTGTCTCTACACCTTAAAGAACTGGAGAATCAACAACAAATCAAACCAACTGCACACACAAGAAGGGAAATAATCAAGATTAGAGCAGAGATCAATGAGGTAGAAACCAGAGATACAGTAGAACATATCAATGGAACTAGAAGCTGGTTTTTTGAAAGAATCAATAAGATCGATAAACCATTGGCCACACTAATCCAAAACAAAAGAGAGAAAGGCCAAATAAAATTATGAATGAAAAGGGAGAGATCAAAACTAACACCAAGGAAATTGAAACAATCATCAGAAATTATTACCAACAGTTAATTGCCAATAAGCTAAGCAACCTAGATGAAATGGATGCATTCCTGGAAAACTATAAACTCCCAAAATTGAACCAGGAAGAAATTGACAACTTGAATAGACCAATATCTAGTAACGAGATTGAAGCAGTAATCAAAAACCTTCTAAAAAACAAGAGCCCTGGGGAATTCTACCAAACTTTCAAAGAAGAAATAACACCTATTCTCCTGAAGCTGTTTCAAAAAATTGAAGCAGAAGGAAAACTTCCAGACTCTTTTTATGAAGCCAGCATTACCCTGATCCCCAAACCAGGCAAAGGCCCTATAAAAAAGGATAATTTCAGACCAATATCAATGATGAATATGGATGCTAAGATTCTCAACAAGATCCTAGCAAACAGGATCCAGCAGCACATTAAAAAGATTATCTACCATGACCAGGTAGGATTCATCCCTGGGTTACAAGGATGGTTCAACATTCACAAACCAATCAATGTGATAGAACAAATCAATAAGAGAAGAGAGAAGAACCACATGGTCCTCTCAATTATGCAGAAAAAGCATTTGACAAAATCCAGCATCCATTCCTGATTAAAACACTTCAAAGTATAGGGATAGAGGGAACATTCCTCAACTTCCTAAAATCTGTCTATGAAAAACCCACAGCAAATATCATCCTCAATGGGAAAAAGCTCACAGCCTTCCCGTTGAAATCAGGAACACGACAAGGATGCCCACAATCACCACTCCTGTTCAACATAGTATTAGAAGTCCTAGCAACAGCAATCAGACAATAAAGAGAAATAAAAGGTATCCAAATTGGCAAGGAAGAAGTCAAACTCTCTCTCTTCGCAGATGACATGATTCTTTATATGGAAAACCCCAAAGACTCCACCCAAAAACTACTAGAACTCATACAACAATTCAGTAACATGGCAGGATACAAATTCAATGTACAGAAATCAGTGGCTTTCTTAAACACTAACAAAAAATAATACAGAAAGGGAAATTAGAGAATTGATTCCATTTGCTATAGCACCAAGAATGATAAGATACCTGGGAATAAATCTAACCAAAGAGGTAAAGGATCTGTACTCAAGGAACTACAGAACACTCATGAAAGAAATTGAAGAAAACACAAAAAGATGGAAAACCATTCCATGCTCTTGGATTGGAAGAATAAACATTGTTAAAATGTCTATACTGCCTAGAGCAATCTATAATTTTAATGCCATTCCGACAAAATTCCACCGGTATTTTTCAAAGCGCTGGAGCAAATAATCCTAAAATTTGTATGGAATCAGAAGAGACCCCGAATTACAAAGGAAATGTTGAAAAACAAAAACAAAACTGGTGGCATCACGTTACCTGATTTCAAGCTTTACTACAAAGCTGTGATCACCAAGACAGCATGGTACTCGCATAAAAACAGATACATAGACCAGTGGAACAGAGTTGAGAGCCCAGACATGGACCCTCAACTCTATGGTCAAATAATCTTTGACAAAACAGGAAAAAATATACAGTGGAAAAAAGACAGTCTCTTCAATAAATGGTGCTGGGAAAACTGGACAGCTATATGTAGAAGAATGACACTTGAACATTCTCTTACACCGTACACAAAGATAAACTCGAAATGGATAAAAGACCTCAACGTGAGACAGGAATCCATCAGAATCCTAGAGGAGAACATAGGCAGTAACCTCTTCGATATCAGCCACAACAACTTCTTTCAAGATATGTCTCCAAAGGCAAAGGAAACAAAAGCAAAAATGAACTTTGGGACTTCACCAAGATCAAAAACTTCTGCACAGCAAAGGAAACAGTCAACAAAACAAAAAGGCAACCCACGGAATGGGAGAAGATATTTGCAAATGACAGTACAGACAAAAGGTTGATATCCAG
Source organism: Meles meles (assembly GCF_922984935.1). Classification (NCBI taxonomy): domain Eukaryota; kingdom Metazoa; phylum Chordata; class Mammalia; order Carnivora; family Mustelidae; genus Meles; species Meles meles. The sequence goes on from NC_060070.1 coordinate 40,330,492, forward strand.
GATCTATAAAGAACTCCTCAAACTCAACACGCAGAAATCAGCTAATCATATCAAAAATGGCAAAAATGTTCATATCAAATATGAACAGACACTTCTCCGATGAAGACATACAAATGGCTATCAGACACATGAAAAAATGCACATCATCACTAGCCATCAGGGAGAATCAAATCAAAACCACATTGAGATATCACCTTACACCAGTTAGAATGGCCAAAATTAGCAAGACAGGAAACAATGTATGTTGGAGAGGATGTGGAGAAAGGGGAACCCTCTTACACTGTTGGTGGGAATGCAAGTTGGTGCAGCCACTTTGGAGAACAGTGTGGAGATTCCTCAAGAAATTAAAAATAGAGCTTCCCTATGATCCTGCAATTGCACTCCTGGGTATATACCCCAAAGATACAGATGTAGTGAAAAGAAGGGCCATCTGTACTCCAATGTTTATAGCAGCAATGGCCACGGTCGCCAAACTGTGGAAAGAACCAAGATGACCTTCAGTGGACGAATGGATAAGGAAGATGTGGTCCATATACATGATGGAGTATTATGCCTCCATCAGAAAGGATGAATACCCAACTTTTGTAGCAACATGGACAGGAGTGGAAGAGATTATGCTCAGTGAAATAAGTCAAGCAGAGAGAGTCAAGTATCATATGGTTTCACTTATTTGTGGAGCATAACAAATAACAAGGAGGACATGGGGAGATGGAGAGGAGAAGGGAGTTGAGGGAAATTGGAAGGGGAGATGAACCATGAGAGACTATGGACTCTGAAAAACAACCTGAGGGTTTTGAAGGGGCGGGGAGTGGGAGGTTGGGGAACCAGGTGGTTGGTAATAGGGAGGGCAAGTATTGCATGGAGCACTGGGTGTGGTACAAAAACAATGAATAGACGTCGTCGCAAATGGCAAGATGTCATTTCTTTTGATGGCTGCATAGTATTCCATTGTGTATATATACCACATCTTTTTTATCCATTCATCTGTTGATGGACATCTAGGTTCTTTCCATAGTTTGGCTATTGTAGACATTGCTGCTATAAACATTCAGGTACACGTGCCCCTTCGGATCACTGCGTTTGTATCTTTAGGGTAAATACCCAGTAGTGCAATTGCTGGGTCATAGGGTATCATGCTTAGTGAAATAAGTCAATCGGAGAAAGACAACTATCATATGATCTCCCTGATATGAGGACATGGAGATGCAACATGGGGGGCTGGGGGATAAGAGAAGAATAAATGAAACAAGATGGGATTGGGAGGGAGACAAACCATAAATGACTCTTAAACTCAGCAAAGAAACTGGGGGTTGTTGGGGGGAGGTGGGGTTGGGAGAGGGGGAGGAGGTTATGGACATTGGGGAGGGTATGTGCTATCGTGAGTGCTGTGAAGTGTGTAAACCTGGCGATTCACAGACCTGTACCCCTGGGGATAAAAATACATTATATGTTTATAAAAAAAAAAAAAATTGGAAGGGGAGGCCAACCATAAGAGACTATGGACTCTGAAAAACAACCTGAGGGTTTTGAAGGGGCGGGGGTGGGAGGTTGGGGGAACCAGGTGGTGGGTAATAGGGAGGGCACGTATTGCATGGAGCACTGGGTGTTGTGCAAAAACAATGAATACTGTTACGCTGAAAAACATAAATAAATTTAAAAACAAACAAACAAACAAACAAAAAACAATGAATACTGTTACGCTGAAAAGAACAAAGAAAAAGTGAAGAAAAAAATAGCACAATGTACCAAGTACTTAGATAATATATGGAAAGTTCCTAATGCTAGACTGTGTTTTATTAATGTTTGCTATCATTATTTACTTCATTTACTTCATTTAGTACTTACAGCAATCTTATAAAATTGGAATTAATGGTATTTCCTTTTTACCTGAAGTAGAAAAGTACTTGGAGGCTAAGTGACATGCCTAGGTTCAAACAGCTATCAAGAAATAGAATCAGATTTTCAGCCAGACCCCTCACAGAATAATGACCCTCTGATGATGTTCACACTTCTACTACAGGTCACTTTGTAATTACCAAGTATTTCATGTTTTGTTATCAATTCCTAATCTGGGGAAATTTTTGAGTGTTAAAAAAAATTCATAGATGTTATTTCTGATTATAGGTTGTATATTCGGATATTCATTTATTTGATTCCTTAGGTAATTTTTCAGGAAAAGTTCATGCGATATGACAAATAATTTTTTGTACATCTAAAAATGTGTGCGTGTATGTGTTTGAGTCAAATAAATGTTAATTGGGCAGTAAATAGAATTATGGGAAATCAGTCTTTTATCCTAAGAAAGCAAGTTGTACCACCTGTCACCGACAGAGCTGTGTTTTATCAAAACTCACATTGGTCCCTCCTGGGCGTTGTTTTACAAGCTTTCTGGGAAGTTAACCATGGCTATGTGAGTAATAGGACATTAGATGGAAGCAACAGATGTCACATTTATGTTTGTCCCATAAAAACCTCACAAGCTTCTCCATTCTCTCTCCTATCTACTGACTGAAAGGGAGGTCTGTGAAGACCTTAAAGATCATGGAACCCCAAAGTGGAACCCAAGTCTCTGAATGAGTACAAGGAAAGCCACTTGCTCAGAAATAAATACCTGCTGGGTTTTACATAAGCAAGAAGTAATTTCACTGTGTTAAGGCATTGAGACATGGAGCATTGAAACAGTATCTTGTATTACATCATAACCAAGGTAAGACAGTTTTCTGGATCATAGTGTTTCACAGGATTTATGCTAATGTTACTCTTTCCTTTCCTGATAACCAGCTTTTAAAAGCAGATGTTTTTTAAATGTTCTCTTTGCCCTTGTACCTTACATTACCTGTAAGTATGAGTGTCTTTTCATTAGTTCTGCCTTGCACTCAGTGAACTCTTTCCTAATGGATAGACAGGTTAGCAGAATAATGGCCTTCCAAAATGTTCACATCCTAACTCCTCAAGTCTACAAATATGATACCTCTTATGGCCAAAGGGGCTTTGAGCTGAGATTAAATTAAGAACCTTGAGATGGGGAGATCATCCCGGATTTTCTGAGGGGGACCAATCTAATCACAAAGTGCCTTAATGGTGGAGAAATTTTCCCAGTTGTGGTCAGAAAAAAATAGCACCAGTGAAGCTGGTCCAAAGTGATATACCATTGTTAGCTTTGAAGGTGAAGAAAGGGACCATGAGCCAAGGAATGTGGGTGACCTCTAGAAGTGGGAGAAGGCAAGGAAACAGCTTCTCCTCTAGAGTCTCCAGAAAGAAATGCAACCCTGCTGACATTTTGACTTACACGAATGAGACCCATGTCAGACTTTTAACATACTGAGCTGTAAGATAATGAATTTGTGTTTTTAAGCCACTAAGTTTGTGGTATTTTGTTTTAGTAGCATAGGAAACTAATACACAGGTCTTTTGTCAGATCAGAAAATTTATTATATTATTTATTTTATTACTGCTTTTCTTCTATGTTTTCTATTGCCTCCTCCTAAAATTCAAATTATACATATATTGGATCATACAAATATATCCTTCATTATGCATAGTTCTTTAATTCCATTCCATCATTATTTGTCTTTATTTGAGTTCTAGTCTTCTAGTGTACAAATTTTGTTTACTGATATTGAAAATGCTCTCCTTAGGAACAATTAATTTTTTTTTTTTTTAGTTTGGCAGTTATTGTTTTCCATTTCCAAAACTGTAACACATATCAACATCTTTTGTGACTGCAAAATTTTCTTGAGACTCATTTAGAATATCTACTTTAAAAAATTATCTCTAATTTCCTGTAATAATTGTGATACATTGGCAAGTGCATGTTCTGAATGCTCAAATGGTTTCCCTCTTTTGAACAGCCAATTTTTAAAATATGCTTGGTTATTTTTCTCTGCTTGATCATCCTTATAGAAGTAGATATAATGATTATTTTTGGTACCTACAATAGACAGAAAAAATACTCCAAATATATTGCATTTTTTTCTTACCTAGATAATAACTGACATTTCCTACATGATAAAAATGGAGTTGTAAGCAATAGGAGGTGTCCAAGAGTTTTGGAGTTTCACCCTTGTTTAAAACCAGCCTATTCTTCTGTATCTCTTAGCAGAATAGAGCCAACTGGACATGGAAGCTCTCTCCAGACACAATTTGACAGGACTTAACTTATGGCTGTCCCTGCTGCTCAACTCCCACATACAGCCCACTCTTGTCTCCTTAGTTTTGAAAATCGTAAATGATATTGGGTAGAATTGCTATCATTTTGATTTGCAGGCACTGGGGAGAAGGGATTTCAGGTATGGAAATAGCATTTCTTGCAGTAAGGGGACAGGCAACATATGAGAGGAGCAGAAGGGACCCGAGGTTTGATGCGTATCAAGGTTGTATATCACCAATTTGTACCACAAAGGACTATTTAGAACCATGAATTTTCCTGTTTTTTAGAGATACTAGCATAATTATCATTGTTGTTTAAAAAGGAAATAATACCACTAGTAGAAATGGCATTTTACAGACTACTTATTTTCCATAATCCAGTTATATTATTTGAGACTTGCACATGGCTGGATAAAATAATCACATTTAATGAACAGTACTGTGATAAATGCCTTTACAAATATTATCTTATTCATTCTTGTTTAATTCTTTAAAAAATTTATTGAATAAATTTTGTAATCTATGTATCACAGAGATGATAACTACAACTCAGAGAATTAAGTTGTCCAAGAAAACATAGCTATAACGAGCAGAACCTGGATCAGGATTTAAACACAGATCGACCAACTCTAAATTCCGTTCTGAAATGGAAGTGCAAATATATTTAATGGTAAACAATTCCAGGATGACATGTGAGGTCTGTGTCTAAAGGAAACAATCTGTCTTAACAGAGACGTCAGTGGTATAAATGACATCAGTGGTCCTGGCTGTCTCAGAACTCGATCAGAGCATTGTGTGAGGTTACCTGTATCACAGAAGTAATGTGATTGATCAAGAATCTTTTGCAATTTTTAATATAAATTACATTTCTGTGATTTTTCACAATGTAATTGCTTCTGTGTGTAGTTCTTTTTCATGCTAAATTTCACATTTCCTTGATGTGGTCAGTTCCCACGAATTCAAATCGTGGAATTCAAACAGGATTACATTTCTTTCATCTAAATAATTTATCTTAAAAAAATGGATGTGAAGAGAGTGGCTTAGAAATAGAAAGCATTAGATACACAGAATCTGCTTTTGGCTTCTAGGAGTATGAAGGAAATTGCACAATAAATCAATTTTTATGGATGCTATTGACTTGCAACATTTGCTGCTTTTAAAAATTAATAGCTGAAATAATGAACACTCAAAAAACTCTCTCCACCGTCAGTTTGATTAATTCCTTGATATGAAGTACAGATGACAGATGCAATATTTGAAACTAGATTTTCCTGCAGTCCAATCAGGGAAAACCCAGATAGAGACCATGATGGCCAATACAGTCCTTTAATTTTTTTTTCAGTTAATTTGTGCAAAAGATTGCCTTGTATAGACATGCCCTATCCAATAAAATCAAAGTTTAATTATTTGTATAAATATTATTGTAAAAGCACAATACTGCCTCCACAGTCCAAGTGTCATCATTTTATATTAATATTGCATTACAGTAAAACTGGTAATAAAGTGCTGCTCTGAAGAAATTGTGCATGGATTTTTAACATGGTGCTCAGGCAGTAGACGAGTTTATTAAAGTTACTGAATTATGTAGTAGGAAAAAATGGAGTTACTAAAACCCTACCCATGGAAACTGCAACAAAATGAAGACAATGAAATGATTATAAGAAAGTAGAAACGAAACTTTGTGAGTCTTTGCACCAGAATTAAATCCATGAATAGCTTCAGCTTTCTATAAGCAATATAAAACCATCCAAATTAGTTTCCAGTAAATTCATGCAAGCCCATGAAAACAAGAGATAGCATAAGGCAGAAAGATACATACAGAAGAGCAAACCCAATTATGACTGTAGAAATAAAAATCCTCCCAGGGCTTTCCTTGAGGATCTTAGAGTCTCACAGGCAGAAGGAAAAGACAAAGAAGAATGCAGTTCCCATTTGGAGCTTATCAAAAGGGTACTTATTTATCTCCAATTATATAAACGTGAATGGCTACTTCTTAAACCACTGAACTTACCTTGAAGTTGTTATTTTATATTGGAAAGCATTCTTAGATCATTTAACTGAATGTATATTTTATTAAAGTTAGGTCAGCACATCATTTGGTCCATGTGAATATAAAATACAGTGATTGAGAGCATGGCTTTGGAGGCAGTCTAGCCTCAGTGTGCTTTGTCATTTGCTGTGCGAGTCTATACAGGTTAACTAACTTTGATGAGCTTTTCCTGTTCTTAGAGAGCTGATGCAAAAAATAAATAAGGTATTCCCTGCAGTTTTAAGGTATAAGGTATGACTATGGTAAACTGTTTGTGATAACATATCAAAGGTCTCCAAGGCCACCTTTAGGTTTGGTGAGTTGCTAGAAATACCCACAAAGCAAAGAAAAACTGTTAGACTCATGGTTATGGTTTATTACAGAGAAGCGACACAGTTAAAAAATCAACAGAGAAAAAAGTTGCATAGCCTTGGAGTCCAGGAGAAATTAGGAAAGAGCTTCCAGTTGCTCCATCCCAGTAGGGTCACATGGACAGCTCTTAATTCTCCCAACAACAATGTGTGATGAGTGTCTAATATTTTCAATTCATCTAAACCTTGTGTCCAGGGCTTTTATTGTAGCTTAGTTATGCAGGCACAGAGCATCCACATGACTGACCTTGGCTACTCAGGCTGCAGCCCCTCCAGAGGTCAAAATGATACAGCATGGCCCAAGATCCCAGGTAAAGAGAAAGAGGCATTCACCATAAGTCACATTGTGAGTATAAACTATTCACAAGGCTGAGGCCCTACATATACAAATACACTCTTCTCAGGTAGGATATTCCAAGGACTTAGAGGTTTCTCCCACGAGCTGCTTTGTGAAATAAGGGTGCTAGCCACAAAGCAAGGGCTATTCCAGGACATCTGGAATCAGAAGAAACATGAAGGGGCACTTCCTTTCCCCTGATTTCCTCCAATGAAAAAGTGGCAGACGTAAAGGAATGAAACAGTTCTCAAACTTCTTACAAGCCAGTCCATTGCTAAGCTCTCAGAAATAATCAGGATTCAGCCAGGATCAGCATCAGGTTTGAGAGGGATTCCCTTGCTTGAAAACTGACCCCATTACAGTGGTGACAGCTCCACAAATAGTGTGAGGCATCTAATATTGTGCTTCATTAGGGCAAGTAGCGGAGGCAACTATTTGAGATAATTTGGTGCTTAGGAGAGAATCAGTGCTTGATAAATAATTTGTTAAAACTCAGACTCTCTCTTCCGTCTTCCTGTTTCCCCTCCTTCTTTTTAAAATTTGCTCAAGAAATTTCCGTGCTTATTTGGAGTAGGCAGAACAATGGGCACACAAAGATATCAGATCCTAATCCTGAAACCTGTGAATATTACCTTATTTGAAAAAAAAGGACATTTACAGATGTGATTAAGGATCATTATGCTGGATTGTGTCTCATCAAAATTTGTATGTTGAAGTGTTAATCCCAGCATCTCAGAATGTGATCTCATTTGGAAATAGGATGGTTGAAGATGTTATTAATTAAAATAAGCCCTTAATATAATATGACCAGTGTCCTTATAAAAAGGAAAGTTTGAGACAGATATACATAAAAGGGGAACACAATAAGAAGATGAAGTCAGAGATGTGACCACAAGCCAATGAACGCCAAAGATTGCCAGCAAACCTCCAGAAGCTAAGGATACAGGCATGGGACAGATTCTCCCACACAACCCTCAAAATGAAAAAACTCTGCTGAACCTTGATCTCAGACTTTTAACCTCTTGAACAGAGGGACAATAAATTTCTGTTATTTAAATAACCCAGATTGTGATATTTTGTTACTGCATCCCTAGGAAACTAATACAGAGAGATTTTCCTAGATTATCCATGTGGACACTTAATGCAATCATATGTGTTTTTATAAGAGAGAGGCACAGGGAGATTTCACATAGACATAGAACAAGACAGATAAGAGGAAGGAATGTGCCCACAGAGACAGAGACTAGAGTGATGTGGTCACAAGTCAAGAAATGCTGGCAGCAATCCAAAGCTGGAAAAGACAAAAAAGGATTCTTCCTAGAGCCTCTGGAAAAACCACAGTGCTGCCAAACCTTGATTTTGGGCCAGTGATACTCTTTTTAGACTTCTATACTCCAGGACTGTGAGCCAATAAATTTGTTTGTCTTAAGCCACCAAGTTTGTGGCAATTCATTACAGTAGTCATGTGAAAATAACACATTAAATACTCACTTAACACAATATTTATGAATCCCTATTATATTTTCAAGAATAGAAATTTGACTATAATGTTGGCAAAGGACATTCTGAGTACCATAGTAGTGGATTATCAATATTCCATCTACATATCAAGTTTATACTTACACATTTAAGACACTTTATCAAATATAGGAATCAGATTACAGCAGCTATGAGGTTTAAGATTTTAAGGATATTCTATCCTATGATACTAGTATAAAGTATTTTGAATGACTTTAGCATATTTGGTCACTATAAAGATGTAAGCCTTTAGACAAAAAATAATGATCACTGAAAAACAGCCTGGGTTCCTTAACCAAAAGTTAAATCAGACCAAATATATTTATTTTCTTTGCCAGCATTAGTAGACAGGAAATTCTCAGATATATGACGGGTCTGGTATGCCTAGATGAAGACATTTGAGCAAAGGTAGAAAAAGAGGCTGAATGTAAAATGGTAAGGTGGTTCATCTATCTATCTACCTATCTTTCAATCGATGAATCAATTGAATCAATTGATCAATGTCAGGGTGAAAGGAGGTTTCAGGTAACACGGGCAGACATTTGTGGGACACTTTTTATGGGCCAGCCACTGGTTTGAACCCTTCTGCTTTTACACATTATTTGTTCTCTCTGCTTACGATCCACTTTCACGTTAGCTTTCTCTCCCTCTCTCTTAAAAAAAAAAATTAACTCCAGTTCCGTACTGTTTTAATATAATAGCTTCTGAGTATTTGAATTGTGGCTAGTTCAAACTGAGATTTTTGTAAATACAAAATACATACCAAATTTTGAAGATTTAGTATTAAAAAATGTGAAATGGCTCATAAAGAATTTCTTACATTGGCTACATGTTGAGATAATAGTATTTTTGATATTATTCTGTAAAATAAAATACATTCTTAAGATAATTTGACCCAATTAATGTGGCTACTATAAATTTTGAATGACAAATGTACTTCACTTGTGGCTTCTCTAGATGAAGGCTAAGGACCTTGCCTTTGTATCATAAGAAAGAAATTTTGTTAACAATTTTTACTAAAGATTTCTGGCGTAGGTAGGTAATCTGCCTCAGGAAAATTTTTGTGCCACTCTTACAGAGCCAAAAGTGAGTACAGACGATTGTAGTTTGAAATAACAATTATTTTTTTCTGTAACCAATGACAACAGCTACTTAACCAGTTTATTGAACTTGTTGGACACAATTGTATGATCATTGAGAGCAGCCACCTTCCTCCTCACTATGTCCTTCCAATAGTGTTCTTTGGAATTGATCTTTCCTACCCCTGATGAAAACTCAAGCAGTTCCCAAAGGTTTTCTGGTCTCTTTCAGAAAGAATAACAATCTCATTTTAAAAATTTAAAAATCTCATCAAATCTAACATTACAGTTTAATCTATTATACGATTTAAATTATCTTTCCACAGCTGGGGCTTGCCTCAGCTGTGCATCCTGCAAAGAGCAAGGAAAGCACACTTGGTGTCTGAATTCTTCAATGCTCCCCTCCCCACGGCTGCTGTTGTCCCTTCAAAAACAGTGGAGAAGAGAAGTGCCAGGGAGAAATACTTTCCAATACCACCTGACTTGCACAGCCTCAGGGCACTGTGGGCAGCAGAAAAGCAACTGCTTTTTCTCTCTGGACATTTGTTGAATGCCTCTGAGATCCTCCTGGTACAGACCTCTAATCTAACCACAGCCCTGGTGAGGCAGGAGATGTAGATCTAGCTGACCACGTCTCTGAAGCCTGTGTGCTTCCAGAAGGTTGCCTAGTGCTGGCTCTGTCCACTGCTTCATCCCTTTTTGGTATGATTCGCAACCAAGATGTGGTTGCAGGCTGCTTTGTTTTAATGGAGTGCACCTTTGTTTCCGGGAAACTTGACACATTTCTCTCTCCCCTCTCCTGGCCTCTTTCCTCTGTCACCATCTAGTCTGCCCTAGGTTTTAGAGAGTTACCAGTGTCTCTATGTGCCCAGATTCTAGGGAATATAAAGCAAGAGTTCCAAATGATTTGTTTCACACACCCCCTAATTTGGCTTGAGATGGTGGACACTCCCTCATAAGTAGCTGGAAGGAGGAAATGCCGTAGTACGATAGCAGCTCTTTCCAAGATAATTTAGAATGTGTGTATGAATTAGGGTAGTCTAGAAAATGAGAACAAATGGAACACCAACTTTCAGTAGCTTAAACAAGTTTATCTAGCTCTCCCATAATAGTCCTAGGTGGGGTTTAAGTTAGTGGTTACTTCTCTTCTGATGGTCATTCAAGGACATTTTCCATCTTCAGCTACATGAGTTCCTACAATCTCGTCATCATCTGCATCCAGACTGAGAAAGGAGTGCATGGAGAGACACATCCGGTCTCTCAAGAGCCCTGGCCTAGAGGTGGTGCACATCTCTTCTGCTCCCATTCCATTGGCCATACCAACTTGCACGAGAGCCCGAGGAGCACACTCCAGCCATGTGCCCAACTACAGCTCTCTCCACGGAAGGAAGATAGGACAGACTTTGCTTTACGATTGATGATATTTGCCACAAGCCCCAGGAATCCTTGTCTCCCTGTGAATCTTTGTCTCTTCCTTATATACCGTGGGAGAAAAACAGCAGCTAAGGTTGGGAGAAATCACTTCATAGTGCCTTACAGCATGCTGGGAAGAGGGGCCGTGTCCCTCATGTTGGGATGTAGAGATACTTGTACCCATATTGTTGTTGCTTTTCTCAGCCTTTTGAGTCTCAGTCAAAACTGAGACAGAGTCGATCCCTATATCTATTACTCAGTCATGTAATAAGTACCCATTCTATGCTGTTGCACTTTTTATTTCTCATCTCATTTATTCTTACAATTCTTTGACATAGTCATTAGGCTCAAAGAGGTTATTTGACTTATTTTAACTAATTAAAACAGAGTACAAAGAGGAACTTAAATCGAAGCTCAATTTTTCAGGTACTTAACAAAAACCACCTCTTGGTTACCCCCTTCTAATACTGACATTTTTTCATATTTCCTTTTTTCCCTTTTAGCCACTTTCAACTTTCCTTTTAGATTTTGACATTAGGGGCACCGGGGTGACTCAGTGGGTTGAGCATCTGCCTTCGGCTCAGGTTGTGATCCCAGGGTGCTTGGATCGAGCCCTACATCAGGCTCTCTGCTCCATGGGGAGCCTGCTTCCCCCACTCTCTCCGCCTGCCTCTCTGCCTACTTGTGATCTGTCTGTCAAATAAATAAATAAAATCTTTAAAAAAAATTTTTGACATCAATGATATAAATGAAAGAAATATATATGCATACATACATACAGTATTTATTTCTAATGTATATATGCTGTATATATGCATATATGTGTGTGCGTGTGTATATACCAATTGCACTTGAAAGAATATAGAAACAATCACTGTAAAAAGTAAATAAGATTTTTTACAGAGAAAATTCTTTCTTCAAATTATTTACTATCCATGGATTATCTCTCAAAATTTATTGAAAGAGAAATAGGCAAAATGAAAAGCATTATTCTGAACACAGTATTTGCCAACCAAAATGAAATCAACTGCCCCTGTATGAAAAAAAAACAACTTGACTATACAATTTCTAATATATTCAAGCATTTACAAAGTGTTTAGGGAGAAAGCACTGTAGTATCATTTTTGACTTTCAATGGAATATTAGTCAGGGTTCAATTATAAAGTACTTGGAAGGGTTAGGGGAGCAGATTCTAAGCCGAGCTTCAAGAAACAACTCCCAGAACACCCATAAGGGGGCTGCCGAAGAAGAACCATTGCCTCGGCCATGATTCTGACACAGAGGGGTTCGGGAAAGGCCATCATGGTTGCTGCTTCCAAGACAACATCCCTCGGTGTGCTCTGAGCCAGGCAAGTGATTGCCACAGTCCTCCTCACTTCACACCCCTGGATTCAGAGGACAGACATTTCAGACCTCTGCTCTGGCTGGTACCAAAAACCTCCACAGAGACACGTGTCAGCAAAAAAAGCAGAAGCAGCCGAAGTGTGGCCTCTGCCTCATGACATTGATATCTCCCTTTCACGTGTCACCACGGCTCCTCTCTTGAGTGAAAGCTCGATTGTGTTCAGAAGCTAAGCTGCGAAGGAGTCTTGCTTTAGCCTTTGGCCTGCACAAAATTATGCTGCACGAAGTGGGAATGGAGCAGGGGAGTCAAGCTTCATCCACCACGGGGTGGAGGGCAGGGAGGTTTGAATATCTTTTTTAAGTGCAAAAAGGACTATTTAATGCTAGATAATTTGCAGGCAGGCACTGGTTTTCTGATTGTGTGTTTAAATGTGCAGTCACTCTTCAGATGAAAATATTACTCCTATTTGGGAAAGTCTTGACATGACAAATAAGCAGCTATCCGATGACTTCAATTATAGCTGTTTTTACAAGGACCCTTGAATGGGTCATGCTACGACTCATTATTTTTTCCATTTCAAACAAAATAATTAATTGTACTCATTTGGGAATAGTTTTGTCTGGATAAAGAATATCATTTTATTCAGAAAGTCTATTTCTCTTCATTTAACTATGTGTCAGGCACTGAGATATCTCTTTTAATCCTTACAATAGTTTTTAGAGGTAGGAAATATTAGTCTTGTTTTATAGGTAAGGAATTGAATTGCAGAAATGTTAAGTAATTTGTCTAGAGTCATACCACCAGGGAAAAAAGTCCAAGCGAGGTTGTGACCCTGGTTCACCTGACTCCCCCTTAATATTAAGAGATTGCCATACAGTGGGTGTTATCCTGTGTGTTCACTAACTGCTCACACATTTTCTTTATGCCTGTGTACTTTGCCAGCTTTCCACATAAGCAGTTGCATGTCTTCTTCATGGCATGCCATCAGCTGCCTCTGCAAGCTGTTGAGAAAGAAAGGCAGGGCCCTGCCATTCCATTAAGGAGACAGAGAGGGCGGCAACAGTGAAGGAGCTGAGAGAGAGAGTGTGCCTAGTGGCAGTGTAATCAGGTGAATGCCAAAACTGCCCAGATAAGAAGGGGGAGGGGGGTGAAAGAGGAGTGGGAAAAGAGAATACAATTCCCACGGAGCTGCTATAGTTGACACCAAAAACCATTCTGCTCCCATGGCTAGGAGAGGAAAAATGAAATGGAGCAAGAGGGAGGGGCACTATGTAGAGGAGGGTACGTACCAAAATAAGTGCATGAGCCAGTCAAATGGGTCATTTTGGTTATGGTGAACTCATCAAACAGCAGAGAAAGTCAACAGTGGAAAAGATGATTAAATTATGAGTTTGAATCCTTAGAGACCAATCATAAGTAACCAAAACCTATAATTATGTCTCAAGTTGCACATATAATTATAATTTTAATAAAATATGTATTTATGAAAATTCATGGGGAAATCACTTTGTATTAAGATAAAGTAGATGACTGTGCCTTAAGTATAATTCAGCTGAGTTTTAAGCTGCTTAATAGAATTCAGAGTAAAAGTAATGTCACCAAACACAGATATTTTAAAGCATTTTATTTTTAAAAGTATTTTATTTATTTGTTTAAGAGAAAGTACAAACAAGGAAAGCAGCAGAGGGATAGGGAGAAGCAGGTTCCCTACTGAGCAGAGAGCCCCACGCAGGGTTCAATCCCAGAACCCTGGGATCATGACCCAAACCAAATGCAGACATTTAACTGACTGAGCCACCCAGGTGTCCCTTTAAAGCATTTTATAATTATGATATAAAAATATACAGTTTGGGTGAGATTATGAGTGTAATATTTCCATGTTGTTATCTTGGCTTTAGTACAGCTATGGATAATGTAAACAAGGGGAACTCTTTACCCAGTATTCAATACATTTGAATTAATATCTAGTGATTTTTTTTTTCCTGGTTATCTTGTTCACTTATTCAAAGAATATTTGTTGAACCTATCCCTATGTGACTTGGCCTTAAAAAAAGGATTTCTGGGGCACCTGGGTGGCTCAGTGGATTAAGCCGCTGCCTTCGGCTCAGGTCATGATCTCAGATTCCTGGGATCGAGCCCCGCATCAGGCTCTCTGCTCCGCGGGGAGCCTGCTTCCTCCTCTCTCTCTGCCTACCTCTCTGCCTACTTGTGATCTCTCTCTCTGTCAAATAAATAAATAAAATCTTAAAAAAAAAAAAGGATTTCCAAGAACTCTTAGTTTTGCAATAAACTCACTGTCTAATGTCTCTTCACATTCACCACTCCCAATGCTCTCCCCAAGTGGAGAGATTCTTGTGTTTGTATTTTTGTTCAGCATTATTAATGTAAATAAAAGTATATTACCACACTAATCCAGTCTACCTGCATTTAGAGCTTAAGAAGGCTACCTTAGAGGTAGTATGAAAATGCTATTGGAGCTTAACTCTTGAGCTAGAGAACTGTGACTTATTTTTTTAAAAATGGAAGGGTTATCCATTTTTATCATGAACCAATAAATTATTTAAAAGTTATTTTATGGCACTGATAGTTCAGATATTTTTCAGAAAAGTTTAAAACACCTTTCCACTTAAAATAATTTTGCAGGGGTGCCTGGGTGACTCAGTTGGTTAAGCGTCTGCCTTCAGCTCAGGTCGTGATTCCAGTGTTCTGGGATGGAGCCCCAAGTCGGGCTCCCAGCTCAGCGGAGTCTGTTTCTCCCTCTGCCTCTGTCTCTTTCCCCTGCTCATTCTCTCTCTCTCTCAAATAAATTAATAAAATCTTTAAAAAAAAATTTCGCATTTTAAGTAATTTATTTTCACAAGAAATAATCATTTTTTCAAATTTATTTCAAATTTAGCATCACCTCTGATATCAAAATAATCAAAGTTATTTTCTAATGACATCTTTTTTACTAGGTGCCTAATTTAATTTGTTTATAAACTATTTGATAACTTTAGTCTCCCAATCTAAGAGGAAAATTGTGAGTCCAAATAGCTATACATCTACATCGGAGTTTCTGGTTATGAACTGAAAACTAACCAAGACATAAACTGAAAAATTATGGATAGTGAATCTATCTGCAGGGTGTTATTACTGCATCCCTAAAGGTCTCATCTGTATGAATGCAAACATCTTCCTGAACCATAATGAGACTCAGTGTAAATCTCTTCAGGGTCATGTTTAACAGTCTATGCCTATGGAAATCATAAGATTATCTGCAACACTGCTCAGTTTCTTTCTGTTTCTAGCTGAATTAATTCTGCTCTATTGCACAGTTGAGCATCTGAGTGATTTCTAAAACAATAAATAACAGGCTCTGAGAGGCTGACTTTAACTTTCCTGAAACTTCGAAAAATAGTGTATATTAATCATAAGGGTAAAAATTCACCAGATATTTATTGAAATAAAAAAAAAATACAGCTTAACATCTTTACAAATCCTACTGTCTATCCTGCTGACTCAGGGCCTGGGCTAGCAACGTTCAATAAATATGAAGACAAAAAACCACCCATCTACAAAGCTTTACTGGGCTTTTGCTCTTAGGTATTATAACGCTAATAAATGAGAATGTGGAAACTATGTTTATACCAACAATGAAGTAGTGAAAGAAAGTAAATACCAAAGGAAACAGTTACACTTTCTTCTGGATATAAAATCAAACAGTTGTGAAGATAGAGAAATATTGAAACAAGAAAGCTCTAAGTCTATTTCTTTTACTACTACAAGAAACATATTCAGGCAGCCATAGTGGATAGCATGTAGAGGGAACCAGACAGTTTTCATTAAAAGTGATTTAAGTGAGGGGCACCTGGGTGGCTCAGTCAGCTAAGCAATTTGCCTTTGGCTTAGGTCACAATCTTGAGATCCTGGGATCCAGCCCTTGGTCAGGCTCCCTGCTCAGTGGGGAGTCTGCTTGAGATTCTCTTCCTCTGCCCCTCCTCCCCTCTTATGTACCTGCTCTCTCTCTCTCTCTCTCTCTCTCTCTCTCACACACACACACACACACACACACATAAATAAATAAAATCTTTTTTTAAAAAGTGATTAAGTGATAGAACATGTATCAGGAAAATTATACACGCATACCTACGCATACATATATGTATGTGTGTGTGTATTCCTTTTTTTACACAGAAAGACTACATCAGTTTTAATAGATAAATGTAACTCCATGCTGTACCAGTTTTTGAATGAATAAAACTATCAATGGGACCACCATAGAAAAAGAAATATATGTTCGAATTAGTTTTACAGTCACTGATAAATTATTTAAATGAAAAATACAAATAAGAAAAATAACTTTCATGACAAGTTGAGAAGAATTTTCTTTGTATTTCATGTCATCTAATTAGATATATTATTCATGAAAGGCTCCAGATGGCCAGAAGTGAAGACTGAGGTAATTTACACAGAAACAAGGTATAGTTCGTGAGGTAGCACATTCTCATGGTCATTGTGACTCAGGTCAAAATCCTCCTTCTTCATGCACTCTATACTTCACTAATATCTGTTTCCTCACCATGAAATTCAAAATAATACCATCAACCCCATTGCAGCAGACGATCTATGCTTAAACAGATGAAATATTCTCTAAATTATTCTCCATGTTCTAAATGTTCTCTAAATGTTCTCTAAATTACAGTAATGTAATTGTCCTGTATAAACTCACAGTTACAATTAAATTAGTAAAAACTAGTTTTATTTATGGGTTTGTTACTCACTTTTAACATAAGGTCAAGTTCTTACAGAAAACTATTTAAAAATGTTTTAATTTTCCATTGATCACCTATCCAACTTTTTCCTCCAACCTAATAATATTTCTGGGCATGCTGAATTTACAGAGAAAATGGTAGTGATTAATGACCTTGATTTGAAAGGTCAGAGCAATACAGAGGAGGGGGCTGGACTCAGAGCCCACATTTCATATTCACACTATGACATCATTTGTATTATGATAAGCAAGTTTTAAATCTGTCAGAATTAGTCTTCTTGTCCACAAAATAGGAGTGACAATAGCTAGCTCATAGAGTTGCCATGAAGGAAGTTACCCACGTACTCAAAAAGCCCTTGGCTGCATCAGAGAGAATCACTGAATTTGAAGGTAAGTCAACATAGTTAAGGTATTAGCCATTGTCAGTGAATTAAGCCGGGGGTTTGTATTTTCTGTCCCAAGGAGTAATACGTTAAATAATATAGGGGCAACTTGGAAAACATCTCTCCTGGTCTGTTCCCCCTTCTCTATTGAATCTGTGATAAAAGTTTGATTTTAAAAGTTTATGATAAATACAGTAAATACAAATCAAAATGTAGCTCCATGTTAACTATTGTTCCAGAGAGAGATTTACATTTATATTAAGCTCTCATCTGGTGAAGTTTAGATATCTACAATTTTCTAGTAGCCAGGGGGAAATGAAGCATGAAAAGTGTGGTCCAGTAGCTTTTATGTTTTGAATCACTTTTCATCAACAGGAACTCTGGTCAGTACTGGTCTCAGGTTAATTTGCAAACATTTTAATTTGTATTCAAATGTTGTCACTAGGAAAATTGATATAAAATTATTAATTTCATGTTCAAAGTGTGAAAATCTTGACACAAACTGTATCTTGTGGCTGTGTGTGTGTTTGTAAGTGTACACATATTTTACTCCCGCTCCTTTTCCATGAAAAAACAAGTAGGAAGATATGGGGCCATTTATTTTTATTTTATTTTTTTCAAAGATTTTATTTATTTATTTGACAGACAGAGATCACAAGTAGACAGACAGGCAGGCAGAGAGAGAGGGAGGAAGCAGGCTTCTTGCTGTGCAGAGAGCCCGATGAGGGACTCTATCCCAGGAACCTGAGATCATGACCTGAGCCGAAAGCAGAGGCTTTCAATCCACTGAGCCACCCAGGTTCCCCAAGGGGCCATTTATTTTTTATTTTGGGAAAAAGGAAAAGACCAATAGTGGAGAGTGATAGATAATGTCTTAAAAAGGGATCTTCTCCTCCAAGCCCAAATAATCTTAGCTGTCTTTTTAAGACATTATCTGTCACTCTCAATGATGTGTTTACTTTCCATCCCCATGCAAGTATCCATCCCCCCAGTATCCACCACCTCCTATACACACACACTGATTACAGAAAAACATCCAAACTTGTATGCAGAACAAATGCCCTTCACAGCCACCACTTGGGCTGTGAGCTCTGTCAAGGCAAAAGCAAGGGTGTTTTAGTCTTTCTTTGTCTTATTCTAACGCTGACTGAAGATTGAATTGAAGTTGTCCCGAAATGTGCCTGTGCTCACAGACTCGTTGCTGTTCCCTCAGCCTGAACTAGCTCCAGTTTTGTTCCCAACTGGAAAACACTTTGATGTCTCTTAAGGCTGACTTCCACACCAGCTCGTCCATGAAACTTTCTCAAAACTCTTGGACACTTGTGGTAGACCTGATCCCTACTTACTTCTTTGTGCATACATTGTACCTTCTACTTACCCTCATTACTATTTCTCTTTGTATATGTAAATAATTGTAAATTATTTCAGCACTTCTCATGAGCCAATCACTATACTATGTACAGTTAGTGAGATGTGGAAAAGAAAGGTCCAATGAAAGTATATAAAGTGGGTTATAAAGGAAACTTTATATAGCAGAGTCCTGAAATCAGAGTAGAAACAAAATCTACCTTCAACTACAGATTTCTTTCTCTATCTCTTCTCTATCTCTCTGTATATAAATATAAATACAGGTATTTTTATACACACATTTTTTGGGTCTACTCGGACAGTGAAGGGCCTGAACAGTACCTTCTAGAAACTGAAACCCCTGATCTGGGTTGTGTTAAGCTATTATAGCAGGCATATCTCACCTTGCCTACATAGGAGTCTAATTTATTGATGTTAAACATTAGGGAAGATACATGGCTCCAGCAAATGTCCTTGATGCCAAGATACCAGGAAATATGATTGAAGGCTCTCCCAGTGGGAATGGGTAAGTTCCCTGTGATATATCAAAATACATCAAGAGTCCATACAAAGACAAGATCACCAGATTAGGCCTTCAAACTCGATGCAATTTTTTCTTCTTATAGGCTCACTTCTATTTCCAACCATAACATTCTAGCTTTTATAATGGACTGTAGGTTGCCATGGCAGTAGAAGATTGATATGGAAATGGAGTTTGGAAAATGGGTCATTGGAGAAGAAGTGTTTTAACCCATAAAAAGACATCCTATTGCTTAACCCTATGTTGCTGGCAAACATCCTACAGACTCTAAAACATTCTAAGATTATCTACACCAAAGACAACTCCAGGGGACAGAGTTCTAAAGGGCACTCACCTTCACAATCATTCCATTTAGTCTGTGTAATATTATCTCCATTTTACAGATGGAAAAACCTAAGGTAATGAAGGATTGGTGCAGATTACTCAATTCATTGAGTTAGTAACAAAACCGAAATTTCAATACGTACCTGGTTAGTTCAAAGCTGCCTTCTTTTCCAATCTTCCGTCATTCATTCAACAAATGTAAATGTTGTTCTGGCTTGTGTAAAACATGGGTAGACTCTGAGGATGCAATGGGGAACTTGCATTCACAGTTCCTACTCTTATGGAAAGTTTATAATCTAGTGTGAGTTCTATATAATAAACAAGCAATAAACAGGTAAAATAATAAATAGGCAAAAATGTAAATTACAAATTGTGCGATGCAGGGAAAACTCAAAACCAAATGTAAGGTAGGAAATAATAGTCCAGATCCTAATTTAGATAGACTACACAGGGAAGGCCTCTATAAGGTGTTATTTAAACAGAGACTCAGAGGATAAAAAAAGAGATGGGCATGTGAAAGACTGAGGGAGGACATGGCAAGCAGGGGAAACACTATATAAATATATTTATATTTATATTATATATGTATATACTTATATTTATATATACACATAAATAAAATTACTCATATAAAAATTTACATATACGTATATATTTACATGTGTGTGTGTGTGTACATATATTGTCCTTGAGCAAGGGAAGAACTTGAAAGAACTTGACAGGTTGTAGGGCCAGAGAAAGACCAGTTAGGCTGGGGCACAGTTACTATCATGAGAAGCCACAGAAAGGAACCTGGAGAAGGGAGGAGACAGATCACAGGTGGCCTTGCAGGCTACAAATATCAGACACATCTAGAGTCCCAGCTCACATCTTGAGGCCAGTGCATCTCAAATTTTTATATGCATATTAAACCACCTGGAGATCTTGTTAAAAAGTAAATTCCGGTTCACTATTTCTGGAGTGGGACTAAGATTCTGCATTTTAACAAGTTCCTGAGTGACACAAATGCTTTAGGACTGTGGACCACCCATTGAGTAGCAAGGTTCTAGGGCCCACTTTTTTAACTCTACCATTGAAATCTGTGCAACCATTCAGCCTTTCTGATGTATGACACAACTGGAAGTGTGAGAGCATTGACACTCCTTAGGACAGCCCTTAACAGATGGGAACAAAAGCCAATGTACTGGCTTTCTCTCCTCTGCAAACTCTCAACAGTGTTCTCTATATGACTCCTCAGAGTATCCCAATGGGATGGAGCCTCAGCTGGCCCCAGTGGTGACCAGCTCAGGGACATATCCTTGATTCACCCACTCCTACTTCTTTGAATTATCTTGTTAGAAGTTTATACATGGACTAATTTATTAATTTGTAAATTGTTTAGTTTTAACCAGTCTTCATTGTCTTTGACTGTGTTTCTATGATAAGTGGGAATAAGGGAGTGTTGGGAACCTGTGTAAGTTCAGGTTTAAGATTGGAGATCTCCTTCACACTCAACTGGCTCTAGGAGTCCGAGGTAAAGTAGCTGACTAACTCAGGATCAAGAGAAGGATAACTAGATTAACCACCATCCAATGACAAACATTTATTACATGGGAGGTGAATGCCTAGGAATTTGCTTTTTTTACTTCTGAGTTCTTTGTTAATTTTCATAATCAGATTCCCACTCTCAGAAGTACCATGACTGTCCTGTCCAAGTTGTGTGCATTTGTCAGCTCCTGAATATGCCACTCTTTAACTTACATCATTAAAAATTCACACATCGGGGTATTAAATTTACATTATGCATAAAAATTAACATTTACACCATAAGGCACCTGGAGATTAATAGATAATATTAAGACCTGGAATAATATTCTACTCAGAACTTTAAAGTGCTAATTGTTTTCAAGTGGAAAATTTATAGTAAATGAAAGAATTATGCCTTGATTATGACTACTTTTTAAACTTTTTCTGCATGTGAGTTTCCAAATTGAAAATATAAAAGCATTTTACCTGTTTCACAGACACACAGTGATATCAAGAACCTTGATAAGAATATCAGGTCTTCAAACTGGCCAGGCACATTCATGCCCTCTTATCAAGTGCAAGAATGACTTTATATCTGGCATTTTAAACACCTTGTGGGCAGTGACAGAAAAAGAAGCAGTCATTCATCCCCTCAAAAAAAAAAAAAAAGTCTTAGGAGCAGCCTCACTAAAATTTAATGACTAAAAAAAGCAAGCAGACTGAATCTAATCTTTTCATTAAATTGCCTAACTTCAATTACTCTAAGTGGGTTCCAAGTGCCCTAAATATATTTGAAAAGTGACTGCCCCTTTCTCACAATCCTCTTCTTTCAAGATGGCGGAGGTATTTCCAAGCCTCACCTCTACCTGAGGGCTCCATTCTGGCTGAGCAGATGTGCAGACAGGAAACTACGAAGAGGCTGTGCCAGTTTCTCTGAACTAGCTGAACCCTCATTCAGAAGAAAGGAAAACAGTATTGAAAACAACTGCAGGAGTGTGTCTAAAAAGAATTAATAAAAGTATTTATGCTGGATGATGAAACTCACAAGTGCTCTGAAGGATCTGCACACAATTGTTTCGAGCTTGATATTCCTTATGAGATTTTCCTACTTCATACAAAGCAATTGTTCTGTATCTACCTCGAAGCTGTAGTGAGTGATCTGTTGATGGAGTACTACTCTTCTCTTCTTTGTGAAGAAGACTGTTTTTATCTATTAAAAAAATGGTTCTTGTATTTCTATGTAAAATAAGGCCATGCTCTGTCACCATAAACTTGATTCACATGAGCTTTTTTATAGGTCTACATGTTCATAGCCAAGGAGCAAAACCTATTTGGTGGGAGGCACTGACATTTTGATTGTAGGAAGAAGGAAATGGCAATAGTTTCTCAGAAGCTGGACAGATTATAAAAGAGATATAGAAAATGCGACCCAGGCTGATACTGTAACACCTCTAAAACACAGATGGTTGGCAGCACTCTGATAAGATGTCCCCCCTACTGAATAAAAGTACAAGGACTGAATAAATCAAATGCCCACCATTGTGAACCAGCAAGCACATGGAACCATTTTCCCTGCATTCCATCCCTTGTTCTATATGAACACAAATTACATAACCTCAGGAAAGATGAAGAAGCTGTGTGTGATAACCCCCCAAAACTCCCTAACCTTTTCAAATTCAGTAAGGTATTTTATGATAACAGCTTTCCAGTTAGATATATACAAATTGCCTGCAGCACAGAATAATTGTTCTGACATGCTGCACACTTGCTGTATCCTCACAACAGACTTTTTTTAAAAAATGTAGCATCCTAGATAATAAGCATAACAACGAAATGTCCCCAAATTCACCATTTTGAAGGTATCATCAAAGAAAGACTACAGCACAGGCATAAAAATATTGGACATATTTATTCTTTCTCTGAAATAAGAGATTGGGTTGCCTGGGTGGCTCAGTCAGGTAAGCCTCTGACTCTTGGTTTTGGCTCAGGTCATGATCTCAGGGTCCTGGGATTGATCTTTGAGTGGGGGCTCCATGCTCAGCAGGGAGTCTGCTTAGAAATTTCTCTCCCTTTCTCTCTGCCCACACCACCCTCTCGGGCACCTGCTCTCTCTCTATCTAATAAATCAATAAATCTTTAAAATAAATAAATAAATAAAATACGAGACCAAAATAACTAACAATAATTATATGCTGAGGTTGTTTCAAGATAGAATGGTGCCACTCGCTGAAATATTCTGAAAAAAATCTGATTATCTATTCTTCTAAATGTCTTCAGAATACTTTATTATTATCCTCAACTTGCCCAAATACCAAAGAAAAAAGCAGCCAAGGTATCATAAAATATATTAGGAGAATATTATTAGCCAGTTGAGGTATATATAAACTATATCCCTTTTGTTACAAATTATGCGTGTTAAAATACCAGAAAATTTTCCCTACCAAAGTCAGAACTGTGCAGTTAATTTTCAAAATCTAGTCTTAGTGAGGAAAAGAGGGAGTCTCTCTTTGAAGTAAACCTGGGCTCTAGGCCTACAGAAGCCACTAGAAAAATTTTAGAAGAATAATAAGAAGGTAAAAATATTAGACAATAAACCTCTTACTCAATATTCCTTACTGCTGATAAATTATACTATAGTGGAATAAACAATTCTATGGGTACAATGCCACCAGAGCTCCTTACAGTACAAAATCAGGTAGCACTCCTATTTCCAGGCACATGCTACTTCCTGTTTACCACACCCACCCCTTATGGCAAATAAGGTGGTATAATAAATAATTTGGTCTTTGTCATGCATCCTGGTAGGGAGCATCAAAGGCCCTTGAAACACCTTGAACAATGAGCGTCCATGTTATGCTAATGAGGTGTCTCACTGTAAGCCTGTTTAGTTTCAGGCTGGGGGCTGGTCGCCAGAAACACCAATGACATGCTTAGAGTGTCCAGACGTTCAGCTGCCTGATCTGTGGGAAGATGAGAGGGGCTGGAGATTGATTCAATCATGCTTACATAACAAAATCCCAAAAACCCTGGATGAGGAGGCTTAGTGTAGCTTCCTGGTTGGTGAAAACATCAGTGTGCAGGGAGGGTGGGGAGCAAGGAGACATGCCCTGATTTCCACAAGAAGAAGGCACAGAAACTCTGTGATCCTTTCCAGCCCTCACACTGTGTGCATCCTTTATAACTAAACTGCAATCAGAAATATAACAATTTTGAGTTCTGTGAGCCACTCTGGTACATTATATAATCTGAAGGGATCATGAAAATACCCAAATTTGCAACCAGTCATTCAGACATGTGGGGGACAGAGGATACCCTGAGGGTTGTGGCTGGTGTCAGAAGTAAAAAAAAAAGAATGGAGGACTTTGTCCTTAACCTATGGAGTCTGTGCTAATTCCAGGTAGTTAGTGTTAGAATTGAATTGCACTATACGTAGTTGGTGCTAGATCAGCTGGGGATGAAACAGAATAAGTGGGAATATTTAAGTAAGATTAAATTTCTAAAAACTTCTAAAGAAAGATCATTTGAATAAAGAAAACTATGGAAATCTCTAAGTAATTGTGAAAGGAAAAAAAGAAGTTAGGAGTTCACATCACATTTATCCTTTCTGAAAACAAAAATTTGAACTTGAACTTGACACTGTTATCAAGTGTGCCACAGAGGATTTGTGCCATTTGAGATTAATAAAATAAGAATATGTTTCCTTTTCTAGGGTATAATCGCAGACACATTTGGTATTCTATTTAGCAATATTTGTATAATCATAACATGATAAATGCTATTTATTGGTTTTCAATCTCTAGCCTAACCAATATATATACAGTACTTAATGTTGGTGGCACATTAAAAATTGCTTAAGTATCTTATGAAAAATAATAATGATGGGCTCAACACCAGAGATCCTAATTTCATTGGTCTGGGGTGAGGCTTGGCATCAACAACTTTTTTTTAACATCCGTAGATGATTCACATGCAGCCAGGGTTAAGAACCATTGCAATAACAGCACGGGACACTTAATTATACAGAATGAGATGTAAAGGTTACGAACCTTGATGAGGTAAAAGAAAAGAATGGAGTAGCTGACAGAGATGTGGGAGTAGGGCTGAGAAAAATAATGGACGGAGGGTAAGTTTAGCAGTGTATTCAACGTGGCAAGAACCAGTGGTGTCTATTTAATGTAGGTAAAGAAATAGAAGTTGAAGTATATTATTTACAGTCATGATGATAACTACAGAAGCATTTAAAAAACAGCAAAATGGGCTAATTAAGGAAATCTGTAAGTGATAGGTTAGTAATGGATGTAGAATACGGACAAAGAATCTAAAATTGATTAATCAAGAAATAGAGGCGAGATTCCTGTGCCTCCATGTTCATTGCAGCATTATTTACAGTAGCCAAGACATGGAAACAAGTTAAGCATCCATTAATGGATGAACAAAGAAAATGATACACACATGTGCACCTGCACACGCACGAACACACACACACACACACACACGCACATACACCACAATGTGGTATTATTCAGCCATGAGAAAGAAGGAAATCCTGCCATTTTTGACAACATGAACGGAACTTAAGGCGTTATGCTAAGTGAAATAAGTTACACAGAGAAAGACAAATACTGTCTGATTTCATTTATATGTGGAAACTGAACAAACAAAAACAATGATCTCATAGATACAGAGAGCAAATTGATAGTTTCCAGAGGCTGGGTTGGGGAGTGGGTGAAATGTGTGAATGAGGTCAAAAAGAACTATAAGATAAACACGTTCTGGGGATATAATACACAACATGGTGACTATAAATAACAATAAGGTGCTGATATTGGAAGTTGCTAAGTGAGTATATCTTAGAAGTTCTTATCACAAGAAAAAAAATGTGTAACTCTGTGAGGTGATAGATGTGAACTAAACTATGTCTCAATACACACAAATATCAAATCATTACATTGTACTGTACAGGACTAATAGAATGATATATGTCAATTAAAAAAGAAATAGAGGCATAAACACTTCCGAAGAGCCAAATACATAATAAAAACATGGCCACCCATGGAAAATGATCCTGGGGAGGGATGGAATGGAGGTAAATTTTTGCTTTTAATTTTGCACATTGGGTAAGGTGTAGTTATTTTTAAACTAGGACCATGTGCTGCATTTAAGGCTTTTTTTTTTTATTAAAACAGTATTTCTCAAAGCTGCTATCTAACTTTACAATTAAAGGTCACAAGGAACTTCTGCAATATAAAGTAGGGAAAAGGATGTAAAGTCAGGCACAATATTACATCAATCTTTTCTTTTGAAAACAAAGGTCATAGTTTAACCATCACAGCCTTCTCTTTGTTAACTCATCAAGTCAATATGATTCTGTTATTCAACTTGAACCTAGAAATATATAATACAATTATTTTATAGTGGCTATATTATTATTCTAGATGAGCTTTTTAAATACTTTATATTTCAATAAATGAGACAGAAACACATTTTATCAAACCATCAGATTTTCATAAAGGATTTTTAAAGAAATTAATATTACTATTGCCTATTCATTGATACACAATTTCTATGACTCAAGTACAAATAGATTTCCTTTTTTTTCTAGATGAGGACATTGCCCATTGTTCATTCTTCCTCTTTCAGTCACTATGGTCTAAAAATATTATTTGTCTGTAGAGGAAAAATAACATTTTCTAGCTGAGTTGGCAAGTACTTCAGAGTCCAAGGACACAGTAAATAGATTCTCAGTTAATATGGATTGAAGTCCTTTCAAAATGACAATTCCTAAGGTTATATAGTTCACATTGAAATGACATGATTCCTAACCCAATTTTTTTTAATGTATTTTACCAATTCTGGGCATCGTTTCTATTATTAATAATAGTAAACTATTGTTGCATTGTGTATTATAAAATTTACATAAAGAACTTTGAAATATTTTATCTTAGGTAGTCCCACAAATAGTATGTAGAATTGATACTATATCTTCATTTTAAAAATGATGACATTAAGACTTAATGTAACAATTTTCTAGAAATCTGCAGATTTTAATGAGAAACAGAATTTTAAACCAGTTCTTCTGCCCCTCTCCCCTGGCTCATACTTCTTTTCTCACCTCATTGGGCTGAAAGAAATAACTTGTTTTGTGACTCTCATGTTCTCATGTATAAACCATTGGACCATTGGGTAGTTTAACCAGAAGTTTAAGACCATATTATCTGTACTCATTAAACATTAATATTCTAGTAGAGAATAATATCCTTGCAAATTTTCCATTTCTGAATGATGTGGGGAAGCAAAATGACAATCTAACTTCTTATTTTTGCAAGAACATTCAGTTTTCTTAGATTAAATGTAATTTGCCTTGCAGCACTTAGGAATATATTTAAATGTAACAAATATTGTTAAGCCCTGACTGTAGACAAAGCATTCAGCTAAAACTGTGTTTTATGGAAAATTGGTTAAGTTTTGCCCTGCTGCTTCATAGGCCCCCACCCATTGAGGGTGAAGCATTTAGGGGCTGAGTGACTACAATTTCAAAATTGATTTGCAAAATGAGCATTAAAAATTATTTCAGTTTCAGTGATTATGAGAGCCAAAACTTTATTTACATGAACCAAATTTAAGAGAGATAAACTCCAGAAACTTCCCTTTAAATATCAAGAACCAGAGGCTGGCCTACCAACAAAACAAAGCTTTTCTAAAAGTATAAATTAAAGAAGGTACTATATACAAAGTACTTACAGATTCATCTGTCCCTTAAGGAGGTAAAATATCCTTTCTGGGATGGATTGGGAGCAAAACTAGCAAAAGAAGGTGGTAGGAGAAAGAAGGAAGCAAGAGGGTTGTGATTCATGATGTGAATACATGGCCTTACCCTACTCCTCCTTCTGGGATTTGAAACCCCAAGATGGTGGTAGGCTGGAGAATAAGACCTAAATCCCAGGTGAGTGGTGTCTTTCCAACTACTCCTTGATGAGAAGCACCTTCAACAAGTGCCAGCATGGAGGCCTGGTCAGCCAGGGGAGATAAATGGAGCTCCTTAGAGGAGATAAGTGACCACAAGTTAAACCAGTAGTGATGACAAAGCACTAGATATGACAAGGGCAGGGACAGCAGGTCAGCCTCGTCTACCCTGCAGGAAAAAGAAGAGAGGGAAGAAGCTTGGATTCAAGTATTTTTACGAAAAAAGATGAAAGGTTCAAGATTATGGTATTTTTAAAATTTTATCTTTTTGCAGGCATCAAGAATAACAATAAATATAGAGCTATATTGTGTTATAGAAAATAAAGTTGCATTCCTAGACATCTAAGAGTGAAAATTACAACCACCCTAGTTTATAAATGGAAGTACAGTAAAATGGGGTGTGGCAAATAGTTAAGTTAAAAGACTATCTGGAGAGATTAATCAATATTACATTTTTGTTTTGATATGATAAGAATGTCAAATCTGGAATTTAATATGAAGAAGTCAAAAGTATTTCTGTGTACAAACCAATGAAAGGCAATATAATAAGTTTGTGGTTTCATCTCTTAATTCAACTTTTTGTTAGAGTCTAAAAGTTATATTTTCTCATACCGTTCTAGAATAAGCTGTATCATAACATTAGCTTGGTAATTCTGATTCTTAAAAAATGGTTCTCTAGTTTAACAGTGAAATTTTTAATTTTAGAACTTTTAATTCTCAGAATGTTCCTCTCTCCTTGAGAATCCAATAGCTGTAAGATTGATGTGAGTCAAAACTTTTGAAAAAGTCTTGTATCACTAGTCCTGTACCACTAGGACTGTCTCCCCATTCTTTTTCTTTAGCTCATTTGGCAACAGCCACACTTATCTTGAGATTCTTTAGAGACTTCTGCCTTAAAGCCTCTTTGCTAGCTGTTCCTTTTGCCTGGAATGCTCGTCCCAAAAATCTCAAAGTGTCCTCCTGCAGCTCCTGCAAGTCTTTGCTCAGGTAGCACCATGTCCATGAAGCTTACTCTGACTCCCTTTGAACACAGCAAATGGACCTAACACCTCTTGATCTCTCTCACCATGCTCTACCCTTCTGTTTTCAATACCACCCATTACCTTCTAAATAGTATGCAATTGACCTATCCATTCCTTTATGGCCCCCATACTCAAACATGAACTCCAGGTGGGCAGAGGTCTTTACCTTCTTTATTCATTAATAAATCCCAAGCACCTAGAACAGTACTCAGAGAAGGTGCTCAATAAATACACAATGAATGAAAGGATGTTATCATTTCACATTCAACCTCAAATACTTCTTAATATCATTTTATCTTCAGAATAAATCCTTTCATGTAAGAAACAAGAGCTGTTCTCTCAAATTCTGAAGATCAAAGGGGTCTGAAGGGTTCAGTGACTATCCTAAATTCTAGACAGTTTCTTTCACACATGCACCAAGCCCTTATTCTGGAACATTCATTCTAGGGGTCTGTACTTTCGATTTAAACCAGCTTGCATTTTTCCTAAAGAAAGTACTTTTGCAGGGGGTCTTGGTGGTGCTGGCAGTTATGCATTGGATTCTTGGTTTTGGCTCAGGTCATGATCTCAGGATCAAAACTGAACCATGAGATGGGCTCCACGCTCAACACAGAATCTGCTTGAGTTTCTCTCTCCCTTTCGCTCTGTCCCTCCCCCTCTTGAATAAATAAATAAACCTTAAAAAAAAAAAAGAAAGAAAGAAAAGAAAAAGTGCTTTTGTGGATAAGAGTCCATCCTTATGCAAGTATCATTTGCAGAGACTCTGAACACTGATCAGAAATTAATGTAATGCCCCAAGATTCCAAAGACTCTTAGACTCTGCCTGTTTTCATCTCACATCTTTTGAAACTCTTAGGACCCTCACTTCTACCGTGGTCTCCCGATGGTCTAGCCATCTCTAGTAATCAATCCCCCTTGACCTACACCTAAATGACAGGCTTGTCCCCTTCACCTGACCATTTACACTCCTCTCAGAGGTCCCTTCATCCTTTATTTTGCAAGGGAGTAGTTTTTAACATATATCTCTTTATTTCCAGGCCAATAAGTGTCATCCATAATCCTTCTTTGTCCTCAGGAACTCTAAAATAAATCATTTCATGATCCCTATTCCTGACGGCAATTAAAAACAAAAACAAAACAAAACTGACAACTGAAGGAGTTAATTTTGTTCATCTTACAACCATGAGACAAGTTTCTAAAATAATTTAAACAAGGACATTTTCTTCAAAATGTCATTAATTACATTTAAAATTTCAATGCTTTAATCTTGACCTAGAGGAGAAATTTTCTATCAGCCTAAGAACAACATGCCCATTTTCCTTGTCTACAGCCAGCGAAGACTGTGAACTTTTAAAAAATTCTGAATTCTAACTTTCAGACACTCAAATATCGTCTCCATTCCTACTTCTCTTCTATGCCCTCAATAATCTCACTTCTGGGACCTTTCCCCTTCAGTCTGGTTTTTCAGCTGTTTAATAATCCTTCTAACTTCCCTTGACCCTGCTCTACAGAGTTTCATCATGATCATTTCAATTTTGCTGCTACTTTTCAGCCACTTCTGCTGGCAGAAAAGTAATTTTTTTTACAAGAATGCAATATATCAGATATCTACATTAAGGTGCAGCACATATAAAAAGTCTTTTTTTTTGTCTTTTTCTTTTTTTTTTTTTTTATAAAGAAAATGTCTAGGGTGGCCTTGATGATAAGAACAGAAATGATATCAGGGCCTCTCACTTTATAGAATCTTAAATATGAAGAGCATTAAATAGAATGAATCAAATCATATTCATATTATATATGTACTATATACACACACAGATACATACACACTCATGCACGTACATTAAGAGGGAATAAGGAAAGCAGGAAGAAGCAGAGCTAGACTGAATTCTTTACTAAAGCATAATATCCTCATGCTATCTATGGCAATTTTTTTTTTTTTTAAATGGACAAGCAGGATGAAGAAAGAGCGGGGCTTTGGAGTTGTAATTTATTTCTGAGACAGAAGGATAATTGTGCTCTCCTGCTCAGTAAATCTCAGTCTTAGTTGTGTTACAGGCAAGTACTGACAGGACAAACTGAATAGTTGAATTCAGGCAGTATAAATGATAAGAAAGGCATTTGAATAAGAAACTATTAAGTTCAAAGATGTGAGAAAACTAACATGGCAGTGTGCTGGCTCAAACATACAATCAAACCCATGAGCTTCCACAAAACACAATTTCTTGGTTGTTACTTGACTATTTTTCATACTGATAGATGTTTTGCCCTTGGGGTGCACTGCTTTGCACATAAAGAATGATTTTGCTTTGTTCCCATTAGTTTGAAAGACAAGACAGTGACATGGTGCAGAACAGAGTCCAGTATGAACACTGTATTCAGAACAAACCCACTTTCAAAAGCCCTATTCCGATGATAAAGAAACAGATGATATTTTTTTTGTGTCTGAATTTGTGATCCCTGCAGTATGAGGGAAAAGACATCGGATGTGTTCCCTGAATAGCAATGAAGTATTGGAAAGCAATGACATTCTAATCACTGCTTCAAATGTCAGTGCAAGTATGCCGTGGGTAGCAGCCCCAGTACATAAGTTAACGGCTTTCCTGTAAAACCACAAGGGAGCAATTAATGGGAAGCTGTTACTAACCTTCATGCATTCCATTGCTCAAGTGTCTAGAGAAAAGGTCTAATTATAGTTCTAACCTTTCCCAATGGGCCATGAATGACTCTCCAAATATAGGATGTTGTATAAGAAAAACTATGATGAAGACATAGAAATGACATATAATTGAATTCCCTAACACAATGTGCCCATAGTAGAACAACAAATCATGCTGGTAACTTGATTTTCACCAGTTTTTCATTAGAACAAAAATATTAAACTCTGTGAAAAGATATATGATGAAGAAAAATGGGGTGATCAAACATATAAAACTGCACATAAAAGATATAGTAAACAGGATCAGAATATACATTATATCTTAACTACAGCATAACTATTTAAAAAACAAGTATTTTATTTGAAGGAAGAACCGAGGCCAATCAATATAGAATGTGAGACTTAGCAGCACATTAAGCAATGTGATTAAAAGGTGTCTGGCTGGAAAATATTTTCATCCCCCCCCCAAATTTCAATAATTAGAGACAACAGAAAAAACACTTGCTTAAAACAAAAACCAAAAACTAAAAACTAAAAGTGCATGAACACTTTTTGGTGGACACATATTTCAAGATGATAGAACACTGGTTGTTCCAGGTAAGATACCTACCTCTTAGAGTGTGGAAATTGACATTTCCATAAAGTCAAGAGACCCTATTCACTTAAAAAACGTACATGGAGTTCTTCCTGCAAGGCGGCTACACTGAGAAGAATAACAAAACCACCACTTACAAGAAATTCATAATGTATTAGAGATTAAAGAAAATACTGGATAAATTTATAAAGCAAGAATACAGTAAGAGCACTGCGAGTGCCTGGCAAATCCAGTGGTATGTGATACCCAGACAGGCTTCCTAAGGAAGTTGGGGCAGATGACCTTGCTGGGCATTCATTCAGGAGAGGCCATTCTCTAGGTGATCCTTACTTATTCCTCTCCTTGAATACAAGAGAATTATTGCCTCCCATTTCATCAAAGAAAAACCTACAGCCTTCAACAGCCTAAAAAGTCCTACATGATCAACTCCTTCTCTTCTCCTTTCTCTCTCCACTCCTCCTCCCTTACCCCCTAGCCCCACTTCATTTTTTTACTACTTTGCTCTTTCCTCAGACTGCTCCAGCCAGACTGGCCTGATCCACAAGCACTCCCAAAACTCAGGCATACACTGCCTCAGACACGTGTACAACACTTTGCCCTACCTGGACCATTTTACTCTGCCTAGACTGTTCACTCTTCCACCAGACATAGACATAGTCACTTCCTGCACATTTCCAACACAAAGTCCCATAGCATGCGCTCCTAGCACTTCTCTATGTGCATTTCCCTAACATTCTTCCAATTGTTTCCACAGTATTTATTATCTCCTAATACATATGTTTGTGTATACGTACACACTTACATATATACACTTAGCTACACACACACACACACACACACACACACACACTTTAATTGTTAATTTTCTCTCTTTCCTGCTAGAATATTAGCTCCCAACAGGCCAGAATCTTTGTTTTCTTCACTGATCTGTCTCAAATCCCAGGAGCAATTCCAGGTACAAGACAGATGCCAGTAAATATTTGTTGAATTGAATCAAAACTTCCAAAAGTTTTTAATAAGTAAAATTTTAATTATAGATCCATTTTGTAATGAATTGATGAGTAATGTATTTTCCCAATTTATAAAGCAGTATCCTTTTCTTTTCATGTATATAATCTGGAGTCATAGTCATCTATTTTTAAATTGGTTTTCAAACACATTTAATTTCCTTCTTTTTTTTTCTTGTAAAACATCTTAATACAATTGTGGTTATTTTGAAATGCATTATTTGGATAAAAGGAACAGGAAATGGAAAATGGGTAAATACTTACAAATGCTTCCTTTGTTTTACTTTAGATTCCTCAAGTCGCTTTTACAAATGTAAACCATGTCTGATAATTTGGAAATAAGAGGGTTTTAAGAATAATTTTAAAAAGGGACACCTGGGTGGCTCAGTGGGTTAAGCCTCTGCCTTCAGCTCAGGTCAAGATCTCAGGGTCCTGGGATTGAGCCAGCCCTGAACTGGGCTCTATGCTCAGCAGGGAGCCTGCTTCCCCCTCTCTCTCTGCCTGCCTCTTTGCCTACTTGTGATCTCTGTCTGTGAAATAAATAAAATCTTTAAAAAGAAAAAGTATAATTTGAAAAATACGATAACATGGGTCTTTCCCAAATTCTTTTTAACAATGCAATTAATTTTAAAAATGGTATTATATTAGTATCATTGATACAGTTTTAGAAAATTTTATTTACATTTTAATCACAGGTCTATAATAACTTTAGTTTGTAAAATGTTTAGGCAGAAATAAACTTTTTGATTCTTTTTTTCTTTTCTAGATTATACATACATGCATATATGGATACCTATACATACACTTATTTATTGATTTCATGGATGTTTGGTCTGCTTAGCCCCAAAGGGAACCCATATGATGAATAATATAATAATCAGGGGCATATATCTATTATGCCAAGTGACATAATGTTAAACACTAAGGAACCAAAATTTTAACATAAAATCCGTGATTGGATTATTCCATCAATGTAAGACAATAATAAGAAGTATTGTAATGCTTTTTGCTCCAACTATTCAAAGCATAGATGCTCAATAAATTCTTGTTAGGAAAGAATGCCATTGAGTTTGTATAGTTTTTTAAAGAATATGGTTAGTTCATGGTGTCTTTTACCTAAGAAAGTGGAAATAAACTATGACAAAAAGTTAGATTCAATGTCTATTATTCATTTATTAATTTTACAAATATTTATTAACACCTATTATGTTTCAGATGTTATGCTGTTAACCAGATAGAAAGATGGAGATAAAATAGACTGAGCAAATACTAGAATACTGGAAAAGAGCTTGAACTTTATGGGACAGAATTTTTAATGGTGAAGCATGACATTGTGTGTAAATATCAAAAATATAAAATAATATATGTCCTTCATGTTTTCACAATCCACTTAAGGATATAAAATTTATACACAAATAAATTGTGTATTTGTGCCTTGCACTGTAGAGTGAGCTTTAACTGCTTGTGTCTTTCAATAATTTTGTCCATTGTATATAAGGTGTCAAGCGTCTGGGCATAAGTTTTGTTATAATATGAATTTATCATAAGTTCTTAATATCTGTAAGATCTACAGTGATGACCTTTCATCACTTCTCTTTTTAAGATTTTATTTATTTATTTGAGAGAGAGAGAGCACAAGTGGGAGGAGAGAGAAGGACAAGCCAACTCCAAACTGTGCATAGAACCTGACAAGGGGCTCGATCTCAGGACCCTGAGATCATGACCTGAGCTAAAATCAGGAGTAAGATGCTTCACCAACTGAGGCACCCAGGCAACCCTCTTACCACTCTTAATGTTAATGATTTGTGTCTTCTTTAATTTATTCTAGTCTCCCTTCAAATAGCATTTTATTACTATAAATAAGAACTCTACAACAGTATCTTTCCATTTTGATCCTTTCATTCTTTGTGCTCATACATTTCATTTAAATTCCACTATTTCTGTTTTAGCAAGACTTTTCAGTTTTTTAAACAGATTTAAAAGAATTTAAAAACTTTCATTTTTATGTACTTGTTTACCATTCCAGGTGCTCCTTATTTTTTTTAGAGATCTACATTTTTTTTCTCTCATTTTTCTTCTAACTTGAAGAAGTTCCTTTAAAATATTTTCTAGTCTGCTAAATAATGACTTCTCTCAACTTATGTTCCTTTTTTTTAATGTTTGCTTTCATGTTTGAAACACTTTTGCTGAATACAGAATTCTTGAAAGATAGGGGTTTGTTTGTTTAGTACTTTACAGATGCCCACACCACCGTTTTCTGTTATACAAAGATCTGGTGAGAAATCCACTCTCATTTTTTTTTCATTTCTTTCATGTGATGTATCTTGTTTCCACCAGCTCCCTTCAAGACTATATCTATATTTACTTTTCAGCATTGTATGAGTTTGTTAGGGCTACCACAGCAAAGAAACACAGACTGGATGGCTTACATAGCAGAAATGTATTGTCTCACAGTCCTGGAGGCTTGAAGTTCAAGATCAAGCTGTCAGCGGGGTTTGTTCCTTCTGAGGGGCTTGAGAGAAGGATCTTTTTCAGGCCTTTCTTCTTGCCTTATAGATGGTGTCTTTCTTTCATGTCTTTACATAGACTTCCTTCTGTAAATTCCTGTGTCCAAATTTCCTCTTCGTAAAAGGACATGAGTCATATTAGATTAATGTGTACTCTAATACCTCATTTTAACCTAATTATCTCTGTAAAAATCTTATTTCCAAATAGGGTCACATTCCACAGTACTAAAGTTAGGCCTTCAACATAGAAATTTTTTGTACGGGGGTGGGGGGACATAATGTAGCTCATGACAAGTATTTGACTAGGCTTTGCCTCAGAATGTTCTTTCTCTAAGCTTTTTGGATCTGTGGTTCTTTGGCATTCATTAATTTGGATGAATTATTGGCTATTGTCTCTTTCTAATATTTCTTTGGTCCTGATTTCTCTCTTTTCTCCTTCTGTGACTCCATTTCCTTTTAACTATATGATTTTGTGTTTTCCCACAGCTTTTGGATGCTCCTTTCTCACTCTCTTTTTATCTTAAAATTTACTGATTATTCCCTCTCTTATGTTCAATCAGCTAAACCCTTGGAAAGAATTCTTCATCTCTGAGATTGCATTTTTCATTTCTAGCATTTCTACTTGACACTTAATTATAGGTTGCATCTATCTGCAAAATTTTCCCATCTCCTCATGCATATATTTTCCACTAGAGTCTTTAAAATATTAATTATAACCATTTTGAAGTCCCTGTCTGAATATTATAACATCTGAACTATCTTTGAGTCTGATTCTATTGATTGCTTTATTTCTTGACAATGGTTTGATTCACTTTTTTTTCCTTCTTGTTCTTTTAATATGCCTCAAAACGTTTGATTGGATGCTGTATAGAAGAACGCTATACACCAAAGTAAGTAATGTTCACACCCAGAAATGTGCATGCCTTTCTTCTGTTGGATTGTAAATTTGTGGGTGGGGAGGTAGGTCATGGGAAGGTGCAAGCTGTTGAACCAAACCAGTAAATAGTGGCATAAAGCTTGGATTTTGTTGTTGCCATAGTTACATTTAGAGCAACTCAGATGTCAAATTCCTTCACATACAGATGGTTGTGGCCTTGGAGTTAGACTAAGACAGAGAATCTCTCAGTGTTGCTCTGCTTGCCGCAGTCTCTGAACCCCTGCACAACAAAGAAGGTGGCTCTTCAAGTTCTCTCCTTTCCTGTCTGTTTCTTCCCATTTTGCATAATTATTCTTAAGCCCCTTTCTCCTCCAAGAGCTGATATTGGAAATCACTATTACCTATTTATCTGAATTATTTTTCCATCATCGACAGAGCCTTGCTTTGCTTTGAGAGTAGCTGTTTTGAGTTCTTAACACTTACTCCTGAGTGAAAACGCAGTCACCCCACACACTGTTTACGTAGTGGGTCCATATTCCCTTGCACAGTCCCTGTGCCTCCCCTCGAGTCCGTGCTTTGATTTCGGTTTCGGTTTCGTGTGCGTGTGTGCTTATGTGTGTGTGTGTGTGTGTGTGTGTGTGTGTGTGTGTGCATTTACGTTTTTGAAACTTTTCTGAGTTTTTTGGATTATTTTCTAGATTTGTTTAGCCTCATTTGGGGATTTCTATTCTAGTTTTTTCTTGGTGGTGTTTATTTTCAGTTCTTTGTTATAATTTTGTCCTTCCATCTTCTCACCATCTTTCCAGTTCTTCTAAACAGTATTTACCATGTGCTTTACTGCTTACTGTATCATGATTATTGGTGATTATTGTATCTTTTTATTTCTTTGAAAGAAATAATGTAATATACTTTGTGGTTCATCACATTTTTGCTTCAGTTTCTACAATGGTGTATGTATTTGTGGATTCCCTGGATCATATGTGTTCACATAATGTATATGTAAAATATATTTAAAGTTCCCTTTTCTTGTTTTACCCCCCCCCCAAAAAAAAACTAGCCATAGATTGCTTTTCCTCTTTTTTTCAGTTCAAATGCCATGATGTGGGCAGAGGATGTTTTTCAATTCTACTGCTTCAGTTTCAACCATAATCATGCCAGGTACATCTGAGCTACTGGGATAGACCATCCTCAGCATTCCTGGTCCTCTTCCTTTCTGCCAAAATGCTTTTAGTATATGAGGATCTTTGGCAAGAGTAACTTTCCTTCTCCTCTCCCACAGGCAGTGGAACTGTAATTTTTGTCTGTGTGAAACCCTGGGCATGAGTGGGTCTCCTTCCCCACCTTCAGTGGCAGATGCTTTTACTTTTCTCTCTCCTGTGGCAACACCCACAGTATTACTAGGGGAAGCAGAAGAGTTTCCTACCTCATATCCAGCAGCAGACAGCTTTTGCTTTGCAAAAGGAAAAAGGTCCAGAATACAGGTGGATTTCACACCTGTGCACATGCTAGACCACCAGTAGGTAGTATTACCACATGCACCACCAAAGGGTCCTCTCTGGTGTCCTCTGCTCTGCTCCCAGCTTTTCTCATGGGCATCCAGTGAAGGCCCATGGAAAAGAAGGGTAAAGAAGTACAGATTCTCCTATGTCTGGGGCTTCCACAGATTCAAACTATTATGCTACCACACATCCAAACTTCAAAAATTCATTTAAATTTCAGCTATTTCTCTGACCTTCACATTTGGATGGCTGTCACCTCGTCCTCCTGTGGTCTGCCAAAGGCTAAGTTTGAGTGTCCTACTCTCCTCCAGTGGTGTTTGCGATTCTATACAAATCTTACAATTGTTTGTTCTATTTCTGAAAAATGCTATTGGTATTTTGATAAGGATTACTTTAAATGTGTAGATTGCTTTGGATAGCATAAACATTTTAACATGGTTGTTCTTTCAACCCATGAGCATGGAAAGTTTTTTTTTCCATTTCTTTGTATCATCTTTAATTTCTTCCATCAGTGTTTTATGGTTCTCGGAGTACAGGTCTTCCACCTCTTTGGTCAGGTTTTTCCCTAGGATCCTAATATTTTTAATACAATTCTAAATAGGATTGTTTTCTTATTTTCTCTTTCTGCTGTTTCATTATTGATGCAGAGAAAGGCAACACATTCCTGTATATAGAGTTTGCATCCTGTGACTTTTTTGAATCCATTTATAAATTCTAGCAGTTTTTTGGTGGAGTCTTTTGCATTTTCTTTATATAGTATCATGTCATTGGCAAATAGTGAAAGCTGTACTTCTTTCCTGAATTGGATGTCTTTTATTTCTTTTTGTTGTCTGATTGCTTTGGCAAGGACTTCCAGGACTATGTTGAATAAAAGTATTGAAAGTGGACATTCCTGTCTTGTTCCTGACCTCACTTTTTCCCCATTAAGGATGATTTAGCTGTGGGTTTTTCATATATGATCTTTATTATGCTAAGGTACGTTCCATCTAAACCTACTTCATTGAGGGTTTTTATCATGGATCTACATTGTACTTTGTCAAATTTTTTTTGGCATCTATTGAAATGATCGTATACACAACCGATGTGATGTAGCACACTGATTGATTTGCTCTTCCAGGGGCTTTATGAAATTCCAGTTACCTGGTCCAGTTACCTGCAACTTCAACTCTATGATGAGTTCAAAGTGATAATTTTGCACATTATATAGCTTTTTTTCTAGTTGTTGGAGTGAAAATGGGATTTTCTGTGGCCTTCTACAACTTAAATAGAAGTCAAACTTGTACTCGGGTTTTGGAGGAACACTAACAAAATGTAATTCATCCAGATGAGGTGAAGGTAGGATAATACTTTCTTCTACTTCTCTGTGTTCCAGTGCAACCCTCAAGTCAAGCCATGAAAATGGCTTCCATATTGGTCTGCAATTCCTGCTCCCCTACTCCTTAATCTAGTCTGCAAATAGTAGTCAGAATAATCTTTTCTAAAATACATCAGATCATGCCCTCTCACTGCTATAAATTCCTCAGTGGGGGAACCTGTGTGGCTCAGTTGGTCAAGTGTCTGCCTTCAGCTCAGGTGATGATCACAGGGTTCTGGGATCAAGCCGCACATATAGGCCTCCCCGCTCAGCAGGGAATCTGTTTGCTCCGCTCTAACTGCCCCTCCCCCTTCTCGTGTGAGCTCTCTCTCCCCCAAATAAATAAATAAAATCTTTAAAATAAGTAAATAAAAATAAAAATAAATGCCTCAGTTGTTTCCTATGAACATTAGATAAAATGTGTTATCCTGATGAGGGTCTATATAAACTTGCCTCATTTTTTCATGACTCACATTTCAAACTCCACTTTTGTTACTTTTCTTCTACCATTTCCTTCTGTGTTTGAGTTCCTTTCCTATCTTAGACTCTCCATTGATTCATTGCTCTTTCTCTGAAAAAC
Source organism: Meles meles (assembly GCF_922984935.1). Taxonomy (NCBI): domain Eukaryota; kingdom Metazoa; phylum Chordata; class Mammalia; order Carnivora; family Mustelidae; genus Meles; species Meles meles. The sequence goes on from NC_060070.1 coordinate 40,370,647, forward strand.
TATAACCAACTACCTAAAAATTTATCCTCGATACACACACACATACATACACACACCCACATGGGTTTCATATGTCTGGTTTCTTCTTATCTTGTTCTTCACATCTCAGCTGAAAACTAGAGATACCCTTTCTAATTTTCTCTCCACCAACATTATTCTCTACCTCTGTGTATTGTTTGTGACACTTACCAGAATGTACTTGTGTGGTACTTTGCTTGTTTGCCTTCTCATTTACTTATGCTCTTTCCATTCTACTGCAGTGTTCATGAGGACATGGACCATTTATGCCTTGTTGACCAGAGCCTATGCTGCACTTAAAACCATGCTCAGCGTACCACTCATTCAATAGATTTTTTTTAAATATTTTATTTATTTATTTGACAGAGAGAGAGGTCACAAGTAGGCAGAGAGGCAGGCAGAGAGAGAGGGAGAAACAGGCTCCCCACTGAGCAGAGAGCCCAATGCGGGGCTCAATCCCAGGACCCTGAGATCATGACCTGAGCCGAAGGCAGCGGCTTAATCCACTGAGCTTCCCAGGAGCCCCTCAATAGATATTTTTAAGTGCATTTAGAAAGTAGGATACCTGATCATTATATATTATTATAGATTAAGATTTTTTGGATACTAGGTATATATAAATAATTTTATTTTATATTAAATACTATAAGATAATTAGACTAATTTAACAATGTATATATGACTGGAGAGAGGGACTCTAGACAAATGATGGAATTCAACCAACGATGGAATAAAATCTAAAAGTTAATCTCTTAGAATCTAGGTGGATTGACACTCAAATTACCCTGAGTGAGTTTCTAACTATTTCTTAAAAATAGAAAATATTTATGTAAAGAAATATGTGGGTGAATGTAATTTTATTCGAAAAAATATCCAGGGATATAAATGAAAGTCAGTTTGCAACCTCCTATTTCATAAGAGTCTGCTCTTCAGGGATTTTTCAACTTCATTTTGCAGAATCAAGTAGCTCGGTTATTTTGAGTAAGCATATGTACTTTTAAGTGGTTATTCAAACTGAATTGCCTGAGTCTTTTAGGGTTTAGTGCTCACTAAATGTTATATAGAACCAGGAAGAAATGGATAGTAAAATTGCAGGGACTCACCAAATTATTAACATTTTATTCTACTGTGAGCAAGAAAATAGCATCAAGTATATTTATATAAGGTAGAATGGTGTCTTAGAAGATATGAGTCATCCACATGTCTGACATATGCTTATGGATATATTGAAAACTTGGTATAGTTTCTGTTGACATATCATAAAACAGAAGATGAAAATAATGTTTACTAATTCATCTAAACAAGGTTGTTCATTAAAAGTGACCCAGGGGTCTGAAGGATCTTGTGTCTGCAGTTTATTCCTTGGCATCATTTTAAAATCTTCCAATAAATAGTTAAAAAAAAAAAACCTTTAAATCTACCCTCAACACATTTCAGAACTTTGCTTTTCATTAATGCAATGAGTAAGCATGTGAAATTTTATCTCTGGAGGATTTACTTCTTTACAAAAAGCTGAGAGAGTAAAAATGGAATGGTTCAGAGGGCCTCTTCCTGAAAAGTCCTAACTTCTGGGACCAGATAATGTAATAAAAGGCAAAACCCACTGATGGCCTAGTTTTGACTTAGCTACTGAAATCATATTACTAAACATAAAATAAAATATATCTTAAAATTAGGTGGTATTTATCTGGAATATTATATTTTTTTAATCATTAGACCTTGGAGACAACAGCATATAAAAGGCACTTTCATAATGAAGTAATAATCATATACTGTCCTTCTAGCCTTAAAAATATGTCAACAATAACAACAATGACAACAAAATCTCAGCCTTATTTAAAAAAATAGGCAGAGGACTTGAATACATATTTTCCTATAGAAGATGTACAAATGGTTAATAGGCACATGAAAAGTTGTTCAACATCACTAATTATGAGGCACATACAAACCAAAACTGCAATCAGATATCCTCTCATACTTATCCGGTAGCTACTATTAAAAAAATAAGAAAACAAAACAAAATAAAGTAAAACAAAATTTAAAATGTTGGCAAGGATGGGGCACCTGGATGGCTCAGTGGGTTAGACCTCTGCCTCCTGCTCAGGTCATGATCTCAGGGTCCTGAGATCGAGCCCCGCATTGGGCTCTCTGCTCAGTGGGGAGTCTGCTTCCTCCTCTCTCTCTCTGCCTGCCTCTCCATCTACTTGAGATCTCTGTCTGTCAAATAACTAATTAATATCTTTAAAAAAAAATGTTGGCAAGGATATGGAGAAATTGGAATCCTTGTGCAAGGTTGGAAGGGATGTCAAATAAGGCTGCAGCTATGTAAAAGAATTTGTCAGTTTTTTAAAAGTTAAAAGCAGGATAAGCATATGATCCAGCATTCCTGTTTCTAGGCAGATACCCCAAAGTAATGAAAGCAAGGTGTGTAGGAGACATTTGCACATTCGTGTTCATAGAAGAATCATAGACACAGTGAAAAGGCAGCAACAATCCAGCTGTTCACCAATGGACAGATAAACAAATGAAATGTGGTATGTGTGTATATATATACATATATACAACTTCATGGAGACAAGAAATAGAACACTAGTTTCCAGTGCCTGGGTGGGGGGATTCATTGTATAATGGGTACAGAGTTTGAATTTTGCAAGATGGAAAAGAATTCTGCGGATGGATGAGGGTGATTTTTGTACAACAATATGAATGTATTTATTATCACCTGACTGTATCCTTAAAAGTGGTTACAATGATAAATGTTCTGTGTATGTTACAATTAAAAATAATCTTTTAATTCAAAATTTTAGGAACACAAAAATTTATATATATATCAACATTTTTTGGTATAAACTCTTTAAGCTTCTCTAAACGTTACAGTTGTGTCCATTTTACTCATCGCCTTACTTCTGAGTTTTAGCACATGTTAGGCAGTCAATAAATACTCATGATTTAATTTGGTAACTGAGTAGGTCTCCATATGACCTTCCTGAGACTTACATCATGGGCTATGATTGATACCATCATCAAGTCCTTTCAGAAACACAGAGGTAAAAGTTTCTGGTTTTTTATTACTGCTCCTCTATTTCGGGCAATTGTGCTCAAATTAAGACAGGCAAGCAAAGACTAGAGTGATTCTGTGGTAACGCACATTTAGAACTACGACGGTGTCCATCACGCGAACTATTCCCAAGTGAACGATCGATAGATGGAACAGCTCTTTAGGGCGTCACACATAAACCTGCCAGTTTAAGCTTGTCAGGGCCTTCAGAAATGAAGCTACAAGTTAAAATGCTGTTGGTTGGGGGGCAGGGGACAGTGAGAATGAAGAAGAGATGACAAAGGGAAAAGAAAGGTAATTATAAGGAGGAAGGAGAATATCGCCAAAGCAGAAAGATATAAAACTCAGGTACAGAGAGCGTCTAAATCCTGGTGTGATGCAGGCATTTTTCTGTATGTTACCTCACCTAATTCTCCCAAGAACTCTGCCAATTACAACCACCATTTTTACAGATGAGAAGAACCAAGATTTAGAGAAGAGAAAGGGATATCCTTTCAGTGGCAGATCTAGGAAATGAACACCAGTCTTCACGATGTAAACTAACATTATTCCGCAGCCAGACGAGTAGCCCCAGTTCGCAGACAGTGATCAGAGAGGTGACGGGGCTTTGAAGATTTCAAGATTCTGTGGAAGAGGGATTTTAAATTATGCATTCAGTATTTCAGGGGCACTAAGTGGCTTCCACAAGAACCTGTGTCCAGCGATCATAATGATAAAAAATAATTGTACCAAATAAAAATGTCTATAAATGTATATACATGAACAAGAGCACCTCAGGCAGGCAGGAAGCTGTGTTTTCGGCCTGTGCACAAACAGAAATTGTAGCACTGCCTTTTTGCAGAAACTGGGTTGTTATGGGGTAACTCAATTAGTAAACATTTTAAAGTGTCGTCCCTAAATCAGCCAGATGACACGATGACTCTTCTTGTGATTAAGATTTAAATTCTTTTCCTCTCTTGTGCTCATACAAATTTTATGTTTTCTCTCCTCTTCCTACTTCCCTTCCTACTCCATTCTCTGTACTTTTCTTTTACAGAAGAAACAACTTTTTCACCTTTACAGAACTCTAGCACTTTTCCCTATACAGAGACAGCAGCAAGCAACTTTACTACCAAGTGAGGTGGAAATTTTATATGTCAAACAGGCTGGTGGGAGAGGCCCCTGGAGCCAGAAGATGAACGATGCCTCTCTGTGTGCATCGCCTTGCTTCACAGCAGCTCACGGAGTAAGCATTCATTTTCTTCAGGGGCATGGCTACAAAGCACATTTCTGGAACATTCTTAAGTGTTAAGTCAAACTTCAGTCTTCCAGCAAGTCTGTCTCAGGAGTGGAGAGACGAGTTTAGGCCATGACAAGCAGAAAACTGACTTTGAAGTATTTCTCACTTACGTTTCCTCCATGTCCTTATTTGTCTTTTTTGAAGTGGAAAGTAAAAGGGAAGGGACAACAGTCCGACTGTTACAAGAGAGCTTGGAGAAAGAACGCATTTCACAGAAGAAACACTGCAGTTAGGCGAAGCAGAAAATGTGAGCCTTAGAATGTGCAGACACCCATTTCCCCTTCCGTCCTCTCCAGCCCTCCACAATGATCTAAACCAATATATACAGTCCTGATCTGGCCTCTCTTGCCCTTTTAGTGGGAGGACACGTGACTTTTCCAAAGTACTTGTCATCTACGTGGCAGTCATCAGAAAGATCAGTGAAATGATGTCATCATCCGAAAACACTATCTTCCTACCTCAGAATGACAGGACATAGGCGTCGGTATTCTTGGGCCTCCCTGAAAGCTTGTACAGTTTTAAAACTTTAAAATTTTAATATCTTAAACTATAGGTGTTGTAGACTCAAATAGTAAATGGCTTTTAAAAGTAAATTGATATTTTTTCTCTCCACATCCCAAAGCCATGAACATCATTTATCCTGGTCAAATGTGGTTCTCATTTTTCAGCTGTCATAGCATCTGAAACAAAGTTCTTCACAAACAATTACATTACATTACATTAGGTAATGGCAATGCCTTGCGCTTTCATACATTTGCTTTGAAATCTGCTTTTAAAATTCTCTATCATGTCTCAATCTTTTGTGTTTCATTTCATGAAAACCTGATCTATGAAGCATATAATTTTGGAAGAAATTTATTAAATAAAGTAATGGGCACAGCATTTAAAAGACATTAACATGGAACATATTTTTAAAGTTATTACCATGTAATAAGTTGTTTAGGTTACTTAGCGATAAATTACTAAAGCAATTTAGATACATAGTATATATATTGGCTTTCCATAGTTCCTATAACAAAAGGTCACAAATTTAGTGGCTTAAAACAATGTTTCATTCTACATTTCTGTACCTTACAAGTTCAAAACAGATACCAGTGGGCCAGGATCAAGGTGCTGGCAGAATTGTGTTCCTTTCTCCAGGCTCTAAGAGAGAATCTATTTTATTGCCTTTCCAGCTTCTAGAATCCCTCTGTATTCTCGGGCTCATGAAAGGTCATTTTGAAAGTCAGCAAATCAGGCCCAGTCCCTCTCACATGACCATCTCTCTGGTTCTCTCTTTTCCACTTGTATTTTATTTTTCCTCACTTTTCCACTTTTAAGGGGTCATGGGATCCTATTGGGCCCACCCAGCTAACCCAAGATAATCTCCTTATATCGAGGTCAGCTGACTAGCATTTCAATTGAATCGGCAACCTAGTCCTCTTTTGCCATATAAAGTGACATTCACAGGTTCCAGAGATTGGGATGTGGACATTTTGGGGATTGTTATTCTGCTGACCATAGCATGCAATTATTTTTAGCAGAATATGATATCTTATTATTATTATCCTTGGTCTAGTATACTGTTAATGTATCTAAAATATGGGTTAAATAACATATAACTATAGGACTATGTATTCCGTGCTTAATGATATAATCCATATTAATTTGAATAATACAGCATTATTTGTGCATTTCTTCTAGGTATCACAGCCAAAATACTTTCTCCCCAAGCTATATTTAACAGTGGAATATAAACTAGGATAAAAGAAAAAGAAATAAGTAGGAGCAGCAAGTTATCAGTTTCAAAGGGCTGATTGCTTCCTGACTAAAATCATTGCTAAGGGGGTGCCTGGGTGGCTCAGTCCTTATGCGTCGGCCTTCAGGTCAAGCCATGATTCCAGCGTCCTGAGATCGAGCCCCATATTACTCTCCCTGCTCAGCGGGGAGCCTGCTTCTCCCTCTCCAACTCCCCTATGCTTGTGTTCTTTCTCTTGCTATCTCTCTCTGTCATAAATAAATAAAATCTTAAAAAAAAAAAATAAAATCACTGACGGGGATGGAACCAGCTGTGTGTCATGCAATCTGGAACAAATCACGACTTCACTATGCTAGTCAAATCTGGGCTCCATGACAGTCTCACCGAGACCAACTGAGGCCAAAGACTGGAACTGGCCAGTAGGATATTACAGGAACGCAGACTCAAAATTCCTGAGTCCTGAGAGTCCCAGATCAGATCTGGCCTCCAGAATGTGGTGATGCTTCAGAGTCACTCTTTACACTGATCACTAGGGAGAGCGATAACCTTTGCCAGACAGCTACCATGTGTCAGGTACTTCTCAAAGGAGTTACATAGCCTATCATTATTTGTACAAATATTACACTTTGTTTGCATGTTTTTGCTTGCATCAATTGTGTCCTCTTCACAGCCCTCAAGATAGACATCTTTATCCCATTGAGAAATGAAGGAACAGAGACTCACTGAGTTATGAAGTTGGGATTTGAATACTGGCCTTTTTGATCCCAAAGGTCATATTCCTTCTCTTATATCACAGCGTGTCTCCAATCCAAAATTATGACACATCATTAAAAACAGGAAACTAAAGCAGAAGTTACTTATAAGCTTATATTTCACTGAAGATAAATTTTGAATAACAGTTAATCTTACAGAGCACCTGGGTGGCTCAGTTGGTTAAATGTCTTATTTTTTATTTCGGCTCAGGTCATGATCTCAGGGTGGTGAGATGGAGCCCTGTCTCAGGATCCATGCTCAGTGGGGAGTCTGCTTCTCTCTCTCCCTCTGCCCCTCCCCTTGCTTGTGCTCTTTCTGTAAAACAAATAAATAAACCTTAAGAAAAAAAAAAACAAAAAAAACAGTTGACTTCAAATAGTTCTCAAGTTTACGTAATTGGAAATTTCCAGAGTAATTTCAAGAGTTAATCTCATTTCTACTTTACTTCAGAGCTCTGAGAGAGTGGGTGTGGTAGGCTGAGCAGTGGCCTTCCCAAATATCTATACCTTAACCCCTGGAATTTGTAAATATGTTATGCTACATGGCAAGGAAAAATTAAGGTTGTAGATGGAATTATATTTGCTAATCAGTGGGCCAGATAGTGATTATACTGAATTATCTGAGTGTGCATAGTGTAATCACAAGTGGCCCTAAAAGGGAAGATGGAGGCAGAAATGTCAGAGCCAGATAAAAACTTGACTGACCATTGCCGGCTTTGAAAATGAAAGGGCTTCATGAACCAAGGAATTTGAACAATTTCTAGAAGTTAAAGAAAAGCAATGAAACAGATTCTCCCCTAGAGCCTCCAAAAATGAGTGCAGCCCTGTTGGCACTTGGATTCTAGCCCAGGGAGACCCATGCTGGACTTTTAGCCTCCAGATCTGTGAGATAATAAATTTGTGTTATTTTAAGTCTTTAAAGGTTGTGGTAGTTTGTTACAGCAGCAATAGAAAACCGATACAGTGGGTATTAATGAAAACCACTCAGGGACAAAAGAACCAGGCATTATAAAGGGGCTATGCAACTTACTCACTATTTTCATGACCTGGAAGTTCATCTGTGAAGGAGAGAATGGCATACAATTGATGGTTCTAGACCTAATGTAGGAAAGAAGACAGGAGAAGTAGAAAGACATTCTTTGGGCTTCTTAGGAGTTAAAAGTATGATTTTTCTTTTGGATATTATAATTCAATCATTCGCTTAGCCTTTTCTTATTTATATCATAATCTCAATATAAAGAAAATATCACTTTCTTTGCATTCTGCATAATCAAATAAGAAGAGATAAATATTTGAAAATAATTAAAATGAAGCAATTTTTCAAGCTGCTTGTTTTGCACATAGCATTGCAGTTTATCAGAAGTAACTTGGACTAAAAAGAAAGAAAGAAAGAAAGAACGAACTTGAACTAGATGTTAATAGTACAATGTCAGACTACATTGCCCCCCAAAAAACATAAAAGCAAAAAATCCACCTCAAGGTCTTTCTTCCTGTATTTCTCTATAAAAGTATATTTCCTCTCCTCAGAAATATCTTGAATTATTTTCCCAAAATTATCTTAAAAAGAAATTGTTTCAGAAAAAAAATTTCTTCCTCTAAATAGAAAAATGACAACCGAACAATGCCTATGTCAAAAATATTAGAAAAGTCAGAGACACCATGGGCTTTTATCTTAATACTACTATTAGTGGAATTAAGTAATTGTAAGGCATCAAAGCCTAAATGCCAAGGTCCAACAATTCAGATGGGGTTTGCTTTGTGGGAAATCACTGGTGAAAATAATTGAAGATGGAAAAGGGTGGGCAGTTTTGAAACAAAAGAAGAGTTAATAAAGACGGGGGTGGTTGGGGGAAAACAACCTCTCTGTGGAGATGTATCTGGCAGGGCTAACAAATACCTCCACAGGCCTGATTTCCCCAGTGGTGATCTCTGAGCGCCAGGGCTGGGCCGCAGACCCGAAATGGATGGCAATAATTAGATTCTGATGAGTGAAGGGCCCACATGAGGGCCAATGTTTCTGGAGGAGTTAATGAAAGGAGAGGAAATCACCAGATTTCACAAGGATGTAAATGGATGCAGAGCCTCCAAGACTTTTTTAAGGGACTGGCTTCTTCCCACTCACCTAACAGCACATTTAGAGGGGGAAATATCTTGCACACTGAAAACTGATCACAAGTGGAGAATTTTAATATGTGCACACTTCCAGTTGTAAGATCAGGGTCACCCAAGAGCTATTATTCAAAGTCAGTATCAGACCATTTAATTTTCTGCTTCAGTTCCTTTCTGCTTTTCCCCCTCCAACTCCAGCCTAATGGCCATACCCCATCTTCTCTTTTTGCTGTCCTTCTGCCGTTTTTAAGCACTGTTTGTACTCTGAATGGAGTTTTATGACTGACGTCTCCAGGTACTGTATCTATTTTCCTTAATGAAACCCTAGCTGTAGCAGGTGCTAATAGCTCAACAAGCATTTTATGGTCCTTATAAAGAAAATGTGTAGAGTGGATGTGGACGTACTTAGCACTCAGCTTGGTAAATAGAAAATGGGACACGGGCAGTACAGTTACGGCTGTGAATGATTTGTGATGACTTTCATGTCAACTGGGTTTTTTTTTTTCCCCTCTTTTGTCCCTTACTGGAAGCCCCAGAATCCATTTTAAGTTAATTCCAAAAGCTAGCTCTGAAACAAATTGTATAGTGACAGGTGAAAAATGTAAGGGGAAAAAATGCTGCCAGGGGCTATAGTATGCCAATGCGTTAATCCACTTGGACAAAAGGCAGCGTAAGATGTCTGACAACACACCCGTTTGCCTTTAACTGTCTGGCGCTTTTCTCTTTGCTTCTCTTAATAATCATATCCTGATTCATTTGATATTACAATTGCTTTCTAAACGTCACCATTTCCTCTTATCCACATTCATTTCCAGTTGAGAGACTTCATTTTCCCCTTTGTTTCTTTTGCTTTTCCATTGGTTCCATTTCTGGGTTAGCATTTGTGGCTAAGGATCAGATTTGTCGGGCTGTAGGTGAACAGACACAGGTATATGCACTAACTAAAGACACAGTACAACCAGCTGTTCCTGCCATTAGCCCAGCAGCTGTCTCCTGCTCTGTTCATCCTGGTGGGAAACTAATAAACCTCACACTTTTTTTTTTTTTTTTTTAAAAGGGGAAAAAAAAAGAAAAAAGAGAAAAATGAACGTGCTTTTAGAACTACTGTTCTGGCAAGAGATTGACTAGAGAATGGTTGAGTAACAAAGAATCATGCGTTTCTACTGTGAAATCGGTAGCACTCCATTTCAAGGACAATGTGACACCTAAAGAGGAGCTGGCTGCATGTCCCTCGGATGCATAGGCACTTTCAGAAATCTAAACTTTTGGGGAGCTTTTCAGTCCTTGAGGAGTTCATTAGCTTTTCAACTGCAAACCACTGATTCATTTCAACACCCCAATCACGGAAGAATATGACTTTGAAGTAAGTAGCTAATCCCATGATATGTCCATCATTTCGTATCAAATAAAACTCAGCTAAGGACAAGCATTCAAGTACAGGTGTCAATTAATAAAGGATGCCTTGAGATTGTGAGTCCCATAGTCAAGATTACATTGAAACAATGACATTAATGGTAATTAAATTAAGACAGCTTAGGTTAACTGGTTTTGGTTTTGTTTTTGTTTTTGTTTTTTTGAGGAGATATTAAGATCATTCCTTAACTCTGTAATACTTCCATAGTAACAATAGAGTATTGTAATGTACACTTGAGTCATAACAATTATTTGTTGTGTGCGTATCATAATTATTTGAGTAATAATCATCTGAGTAATAGTTACCAAGTGCTTAAGAAGTGCCTAATATTTTATTTAACCCTTATGAAAACCTAATAAAACTGTCCTTACCCTGATTTTAGAAAAGAAGAAACTGGCTCAGAGAATTGAAATGCCTAGGATTCAGTAACAAAGACAGTGAATGGTAAGGCTGGAATTCCAACCTAATTCCATGAGATTCAAGAGTCCATGCTCCTTCCCTTCTGCTATTGGATCTCCTCATGTAATACTGCTATGGGTTGAATTGTGTCTCCCCAGAAAACATACATTGGAATAGTAACTCTTAGCACATTAGAATGCAATCTTATCTGAAGATGGGGTCTTTACAGAGGCAATCAAGTTAAGATGAAATCATTAACATAGGCCCTAATCCAGTATGACTGGAGTCCTCATAAAACGGAGAAATTTGAACAGACATGCACACAAGGAGAACACACTGTGAAGATGAAAGCTGACATTGGAGTGATGTGTCTATAAGCCAAAGAATGCTGAAGATGGCCAGAATACTCCTGGAAGCAGAGAGAAAAGGGACAGATTCTCTCCATGGCCCTCAGAAGGAACCAACCCTGCCGACACCTTAATCTCAGACTTCTGGCTGCTGAAATAATAAGATAATAAAACTGCTATTTAAACCATCCAGTTTGTAGCACATTATTACGGCAGCCCTGAGAAACTAATATATAAATATAAACAGACAAATAAATGTGTAAAATATACATACATATAATATATAAAATATTAAAATGTAATATGTTCTTTGTATTAGGTGTTTTATTTATAAACACTTTTACAACACATTTTCAACTATTTATCCTTTCAGTAAATTTTTGAGATAGTTTTAGAAATGAATTTGTAAGGAATCCAAAGAAAAGAATTAAAAAATCACATAAAACATGGAAACACATCAGTTATTTAGCTTTTCCCTATTTAACTGCTCTAGGACATGAACCTCTCTACCCCGTGTTGCCTGGCTCCCAAAAATGTATAATGTCACAAATACAGCAGAAGCTGATTTTTTGCTCATGTAACAATATTGGTTAAGGGAATAGGTCAGCGGTGCACGCCTACCCTCCATTTGGTGTTCCAGGCTGAAAAAAGTTTTGCTCTCTTCAATCTGTGGCTTTCTAAGGTCATTCTAGGGTTTATCTCCATCCTGCTAGCCAGAGGCGAAAATGGAATGGAGTGATCCTGAAAGGCCAGTTGAAGCTGGGCCTGGAAGTGGAACACATCACTTCCACTCACATTCCAGTCATCAGTCCACACTTCATTTTAAAGGAGTTTGGGAAATGTCATTTGTGTGACCTGGAGGAAGAGAACATGGATTTTGGGAAATAGGTAGTTATTACTGATGCAAATTAGTTGGCCCTCAATGCCCAGAAATCCTAAATCATTTCCCTAGTCCATTCCACCTCACTTTCTCCTGGATGACAGAGGCTCACGTTCCTCCTCAAACTCCAACACCTCCCTCTCAGGCCTTACTTTGTGCTGATAACCTTGTGTCCAGTCTCATAACCTTCCCAATATCTGCCAACCAACCAGCCTCTGTACCCACACACTCAGTCTTCTCTCTTGCTATTGTGGATGATCTCCTCACCACCCTGTCAAAGGCAAACTCTCTGGTTCCTCCTTCACTATACAACCAACAATTCTTGCCTACTCAAATACATTACTCCAACAATTCTCTTTACACTCAGATTCATCAATGTTCCTCTCTCAATGAGATCATTCTCATCATCAGTCAAACATATAATAATCTCTCCCACTAAAAATATCCATTTACTGTCTCATTTTTCAGCTTCACTTTATAAGAATTTGCTCAGAAGGGTTGCTTATACTCTCTATTTCTAATACCATTCCCTCCATTAACTTTGAAATTCACTCCAATCATTCTTACCACTCTACAAAAGTAGCACTTGTCCAGGTCAAAAATGAATCCCCACTGCTATAACCAATAATCAATACTCCATTCTTATCTTTCTCAACAGCACTTGACACACTTGATTACCACTGCCTTTTTGAAACACTGTCTTCACTGCTGCCGGAATGTCATCCTCCCTGACTGCTCCTCCTTATCTGCCTGCTAAACATTGGAAAGCCATGTTGGGAATTTTCATTCTTTTATCTCTCCGTGATCAACTGATCACTCAATAATCTGTTCTGGTTTCACGACTTTAAGTCCATCTACATGCTGGTATCTCTCAAATTCGTGTGTCCACCTCAGACTTCTCTGGACTCCAAATCCATATATTTAACTGCTTACTTGACATTTCTAGCTGGAAATCTAATTGGAATATCAAGCTAAACATACCCAAAAATGAATGCTTGATTCCTATTATCCTGCCCCCAAACAAATATTTCCTCTTCCCTAATCTTCTCAGTAAATGGCAAGCCCGTTCTTCCAATTTCTCGGGCCAAAGAAGAGTCTGATTTTCTTCATCTTTTGTTTATCAAATCTTATTGATCCTACTTTTAAAATGTATGCAGAGTATTTCTTACCATTGCTGCTTCCACCACCTTGATCTGACCCATCATCAACTCTCAGTCTGCAAGATTATTGACACAACTTCTTAGTCACTTTCCCTATTTCCATCCTTGCTCCCCAGCAATCCATTTTGAAAGAAGCAGGCAGAGGAATTCATTTAAACTGTAAGTCAGATTGTAGCACTTTTCAGCTCATACTCAAGGACCATGACAAAAAGTCAGTCATTACGTACGTAAGTCAGCCAGACCCTGTATGTTCTGGCCACATTGCTCACCTTTTTTGACCTCATCTCCCACTCTTCCATTCAGTCTAATCCAGCTGTACATCATGATTCCAAATCTGTGAACAAGAACACTCCAAGTATGCTCCTGCATTAAGGCATTTGCTGTTGTTAATCCCTCAGTGAGGAACTCTTTCCTCCAGATGCCTACATGGCTTGTTCCTTAATTTCTTTCAGATTTCTGCTCAAATGTCACCTTATCAGTGAGGTTTTTTTGACCTCCCTATACAAATACCAGTCCTCAACCACACCAGCAAGCCCCAGACCTTTTATCTTGCTTTTAATTTCACTGCAGCGTTTATTCTTACCACCTGACATACTGTATCTCTTTTTATTTATTCCCTCAAGAAGCAAGGACTATGTCTTTTTTCCTTAATTTCTAGTTTCCATGTCAACTGTGTGACATGATGACAATAGCTATATTCTTCAAAAAACGCTTAGAGAAGCTCTATGATGAAATTCACAATTTTTATTTTTTTCATTTTAGACCACAGTTCTGAAAAGAGTAGATATTGGGAAAAGGAACCAAGAAACTGCAATAGTAGGGAACAGAAGGCAGAGAACTTACCAGAAGACAGAATTAACAGATCAAAAATTAACCACAATATTGAAAATTAAGCTTTTAGAAATTGTGTTGATTATGTAAGAATGTTCTATCCTTCTTTCATAATGAATTATATCAGCAAAATAAAATAATTTCAGAATCCAATTTTACCACACTTAGAGCCTCCTTCTGGAATAAATTACAATCAATGAAAGCCTAAGTTTGCTTTACAGATAAGTAAAAGTGTTCACTATTAATATTACAAAAAACTCCATAAGTTTTCTTTCCCAGAATTAAAGAGTTTTCATTCACATTAAAATGATTTTATTTGTAAAAATATTTTTAACACAGAGATATGCCTATTGTGTAAGATTAAATTTGCTGTAATAAAGAGTATAATTCATGTTAATAAAATATTGCACAGAAATTCAAGATGAAATCCTTCTTAAACACATAAGATACTCTAAATTTGAATATCAGATCTAACCTAAAACTGAAAACATAATTAAATAGGAATCTATCTGTTAATTGATGATTGTGGAGATTCACTCTGGATTCTTCTGTGTACTGTATTATCTCCTAATATTCAGTCAACTATCAGGTCATCTAGATTCTACTTGCTAATCACCTCTTTTAAGTTTTTGTTTTAAGTTTTGCTTTAGCAAAACAAAAGCTTTGCAATTTTCTTATGACAAAATAGAATCTCCTCATTGTTAGAAAATTGGAAGTATATAGACTGACACTGTTCGTGTTTTCTCTAGACAAACAAACAACAACAAAAGCAAAAATGCCCAACCACCCAAAGAGAAGTTTCTTCTTTTTATTTTACTCTTCTAGGCATGTATAAGCAGTGATTTTTTGACTGGTCGTACTGCTTCTGATGATGTACTTCTAAATGTAAGATTCACCCAGCCCATTCACCCCATTCACTTTTTTGGCACCCATTGATAGAGGCAAGGGTAAAGAATGCTAAGGGAAGAAAGTAGGCTTATGGGGTAATTAGCTAAATTTTCTTTACATTTTTAAGATAAACAAAAAAGAAAACAACAAAATAGGTTTTTGCAGTTTTAGGAAGCACGTAGATCTAGTTGAGACATACCACATTTAATTCTACTTAAATGAAACATAGTCTCAAGAAACTGATTTTGAGGGTTATTCAGCCATCAGATGATATGCTCACTCACTCCACGGTCATTTATTGAGGGTTTTCTGTTTGTCAGGCACTTCGTGAGGCTACGTGTGTACAACAATGGAGGGCATCCACGAACACCCCCCACCCCCCAGCTGGATGTGCTGGAGAACCAGCAAGGAGGTTCAATGCCATCTGGTAAGCATTACGACAGAGGTATTTGCGGACAGCTAGGGAGGCAAATTGTATAATAGCTCTAAAGTCTGTTATAGGTCCCTGTGACCTTTAAGTTCTGTAGCAGAGATAAAGCCAAAGTGGTTAAAGGTTCCAGAGAATAGAGAAGACAATACCTAAATTTGGGGTGCGCTTGGAAGAATGAGGTAGAGTTTCAGCAGGTAGCAACAGGACAGGATACTTCTTGAAGAGGAGGAGTCAGAGTACAGTTTCAGTGGCATGGAGAAGTGGACCACAGCATTCGATCAGTGTGCGGTCTTCTCTGCAAGCAAATAGGACACGTTTCTAGGAACTGTGACACAGAATGTGTGAAAGACCATTATGGACCCATATTCCAGGTAGTCTTCCATCAAGTTGGCTCTGTTTCATGAGCAGTGGAGATTTACTAAGGGAAGTAAACATTTAAAGATTTTCTTTAGAAAATAGAGCTTCAAACATGTGTCCAAGACTCATATTTTTACTTTTATTTTCTCAGTAGAAATACTTAGTGAGTTTGCTTTTAAATCAAACACTTAATATAAGAGAATAGTAGGAGAAATCCCTGACCTTGAGTAACTTATTTAGTTATGAACAAGCTATAAACACATGGTTGATTAAAGAACACGAGTTAAAAATACAAAGCATTTTTATACAGATGCAGATCACTAAATAACTGATTTGACAATGAGTTGGTAATAACATTAAATGTCCCTAAATATTACCTTTTGGTGAAACACCCTAGAAGTTCTTTAAATAGTGAATAATCCCAAGCATCCGTATATCTTAAATTATTCCAGGAGTTTATTCATAATGAGAAATATATGATCACTTTAGAAAATTTCACTTCCATATTAATTTACTTTCCTTGGTAAATTTATCAAAAACAAAGAAAAACAAATAATTTTTATCTTCACATTTCTACTGTGAGTTTCATTTACGTTATTTAACTTAATCTTTCTGAAAATGTTATTGTACTATACCCATTTTTCATTTCAATTAAGGTTCAGAGAGGTTAAGCGCTGTGTCACTGATGATACAGCTGGAAAGTATAAGGGTAAGGGTTCAAAACCAGGCCCAACTCCCAAGCCCTTCTCCTGATGGTATGCTGTTCTCTGCAGAGGCAGATAAATGGAGATTTTATTTCTGCTGATACAACATAACCCCTCTAGAAACCTCAGCAACTTGGCTCTAAAGTCTCCTCTTTTATAGTAAATAATATTTACATGTGTACAATGCTAACTATATTTTCCAACCCTTAGGAAAAGCAAATTTTATAGTCTTAAACAACTCACATTAGAAATAATTTAATTTATGGTGTATTAAAAACAGAGTAAGGCCACATTTGTTCTTCATATGTTGTAATTGCCACTTTTGGGGTTTAGATATCTGCCAGAGGATTTATTTTGAATTCCCAAATGTAATTTTACTGCAGTATTTCAACAGTTGTGAGTTTCATATCTTTGAAAGTTGCTTAGTTTGATGCTATCTGTGGAATAGCCTCCCATTTTAAAACATAACAATCTGTCTTCAATTTATCATGTGGCTACTTATCAATGTTATTTTAAGAATGTTATTATTTAACTCCTTATACGCATTTTATTCTAAACAGTGGCCACAGCCCCAAGTTTTTCTTCAACTTGCCAATTTCCTCCTATTTAGGAAAAAAAAATTCAAAATTTAGTGAAAGTCAGTATCCTTTCAGGAGGGTATATTCTTGGATATAAAAACTAAAGTGGGTAGAATGGGAAACTGAGATTTAATTTTTCCCTTGTTATACATTTAGGATGAGTAAAATATAAATATCTCAATTTAATGTGAAGGGGAAAGTAAACTAGATTTTCTTTGAAGTTTGTTTCATATCCGCAAAACAACTCAGGTAGCTTGCTTTCTAACTTTCAGATAATTATCACAATGGCATTACGCCTCCAGAAGCAAAGGTAAAAGCAATAAACATCCATTAAAATTTGCTACTTTTCCAAAATTTCTCTTTTTGGTAAAATCAATTGCACTATAAAAACAAAAACAGTTCCACAAGACCAAAATAGGCTGGAAACTCCATTCTGAGGCTCTTCAGTCTGAAAGTCCTACGTTCCTCCCCTAGAGATAGTAGCACTTAGGTTTCCAGGTTTCCAGTGAGGATGAGATATAATATCTGGAAAGCATCCGGCACGAAGGCTAGCTCATGGCAGCTATTCCCGTAACATGCTATTATTCGTTCTTCTTCATTCTGTATCATATTATGGAATGATAGACCCTGCTGCACCCACTTGGGCCCATAATGAAGAGGCATTTTTTTAACTGATCAATTTTCTGATTCCTTGACTGGCTTATCCGTATCAGCAGGAAGGCCACTTTCCTGAGGTCTTCACCCTCCGCAAACACAAATGCAGGTGCACGTGCCACCGCCATTACCCAGAGGCCCCCAAGGTAGATAACTTGTCCAAGTACTTGGGCCTGGATTACTCATCATCCAGAGGATGCTAGTTAGTCATGCTAATTACGAATAGGTGCATTCCTCCCTCCCCCAGCTCTATTGCCAGCACATAGTGGTACCATGTTCCAGAATGGCTGAACACCTGCGAGAGCTGCCCTTGGGTGAAGGATAAGGATGAGACCAGAATGAGCCTTTTATCTGCATTTACTTCAGCCCAGGGGAATGCGAAGGCAAAAAAAGTTGTTTGGGGTCTCAAATGACACATGCTGTGTAATAGTAGTGAAAGAGGGGCAGTGTGTCCCACCCCAAACACTGCCAAACCAAGGATAACCACATATTTGATAAAAGAGAAGCCAGTCACTTTACCTCCATGTGTTGCAGCTTATTAAATAATAATGCTCCGAAAAAGATATAGACTTCCTTCTTAGTGTAGGTGGTGGAATGAGCAAGGACTCTGGAGTCAGGCTCAGTTAGAACCTAGCATAGGGGGGTGCCTGGGTGCCTGGGTGGCTCAGTGGGTTAAAGCCTCTGCCTTCGGCTTCAGGTCATGATCTCAGGGTCCTGGGATCGAGCCCCACATCGGGCTTTCTGTTCAGCAGGGAGCCTGCTTCCCTTCCTCTCTCTCTGTCTGCCTCTCTGCCTACCTGTCATCTCTTTCTCTGTCAAATAAATAGATAAAATCTTAAAAAAAAAAAAAAAAAAAAAAGAACCTAGCACAGAGCTTGGACGAATTGCCTGACCTCTTTAAATCACATTCCACTCATGTGCAAAATTGGCATAGTACGTATTTTTATATATAATAGATATAATGGCTGGAATATAGTAAATATGCCATAAATAGTGACTCTTTGATGTATGGCTACCTTTTATAAGCAGTAATTTCTTTTCCCTCTGAAAAATCAGTATAACATCAGTGTGAAGCTTGTTACGACAATTAGAAATAACATTTATAGAGTACTCTGACAAAGAGTTGGTGCTAAAAAAATGGTAAAAATTATCATATTTTGGAGATGGAGGAAGGAAGATTCAAAATAGTGATTAAAAAAAATTGAATGCTCTATCTGATTTCCTGTGGCTTCAGTCCTCTAAAATACAAAGCAGTGCTACCCCACAGAAATATAATTCAGGGCACACATGTAATTTTAAATTTTCTAGTGGCCACATTAAAAAAGAAACAGGTGAAATTTATTTATTTAACTCAATAAATCTAAAATACACATCTCAACATATAATTAACATAAAATATTATTAATGAGATATTTTGCATTTTGTCCCCCCAAAGTCACCAAATCTGTTGTGTATTTTGCATATCTCAAGCATACAGCACAACACAAATCAAACTAGTTATGTTTCCTTCCATAATCCTCAAAGACACTGTGAAGGATATTAGGTTTCTCACGATGAGCAAGCTGTGGGTTTGAGTGAATTCTATTTAAATATTAAATACCCAGTTTCCTTGAGCAGATTGGAGACTCAGGCGAATGATCCCATGGATATACGCAAACTGACTGACTAACCATACTCCAGTTGACCATTGGCCATAGGAACTTAATAACTATTTGCAGAATAAATGGATCATGGTCTAGACTAGCAATTGACTCCTATACCTGGCTGTTCATAGGAATTACCTATAAAACTTGTGGAAAATAGATTCACTGGCCTCAACCACAGAGATTCTGACAATTTAGGTGTGGCTTGAAGTGTCAACATTTGTGCTTTTAACAAGAGTTCCAAGGTATTTCTGATTCACTGGTTCCACTTGGGAACAGGTATAATTCAAGAATCTTCCATTTCTGAAATCTATGTCTCTGACCACACATTAATAAATTCAATCATTGCAGGAGGTACTGAGAGTCCTTAGTGTAACTTCCAGTGCTCCAAAGATGGACTGGGAGAACCAACTGCCCGTGTCCATTCTCAGAGATCTCTAAAATATCTTCACTCACTTGGCATATCAACAAGGAGAAACCAAGATTTTTCTCTAGCTGGTTCCTGGATTAGAAGTCTGATGACAATCAACATCAACCTCTTAAACACTGAGTAAAAAAATACATGGTTACTTAATATAATATTTCCATTGTCAATGTTTACTGATTAATAATGGAACAGCCCATTTTTGTGTATGTCTACGTATTACAGAGCCAAAGTAGTAGGAGTTTCACACCCTCTTATGTTTTACTTTTTTCTGCTTTTCAAGAACAGTAAAAGCCAAATATAATAGGAAAAAAATTCTCAACTATTTTTACAACTTTGTGGAATGAGAGATGGAAAAATACATTTTTATTTATGCCTATTTATCCCTCTGAGTTTAAACTAATCCTGAAGGGTTTGAGCAAAGAGCCAGCAATGCTAATACACTGGACCAACAGGTGATTTTAATTTACTTGCTATAAATTGTTGAAGGGGACCTATGCTAAGTCTGTTCTCATTAATTCATCCACAGTCTCCTTTCCTGGAGTGAAAGTTGCTGATTGCACAGATAGGGTTCAGAATGAAAGGCTGAACTGAGCAGAATATGGAGTGGCAGCTTTTTGTTGATGCTATTGGGATGCTCTCCCATTGGATTCAATGCATCAAAAATCCTTCAGGCTACAGCAACCATAAAATAATGCTGGGGGGAAATTAATGAGGTTTCCAACATTTTGTCCAACTAAAGAAATAAAAAATGTATTAGTTCTTCTTTGAACATTTATAAAGAGCTAAACTTTATTCTGAAATCTCCAAAACTCAGAACATAAGGAAACTGCCTAAAATAGGTGTCAACAACACTAGTTCTTATCAAGATGCCCCATCTCTATTAGCAGGAATTCATTCCGTAAACAATTATGTATTTCCTTTTATATCCAAGACACTGTGTTATTTAATACTGAGAACAAGAATAGATACAATATGGTTCCTGTCAGGTTCAGGAATTCCAAAAGAGGTAATATTCTGAAGAACACCTATAGAAAATCCCAAAACTTTCAAGTATTCTGTCTCCACTTGGTCTCCCACATGTGGTTTAATCTCTTTTCTCACTTATCTTCTATGGTTTCATATAGAGAGTAGCCGCAGGTGTGTTTGCTGCCTCAGTTAGGGGTATCGAAGTGACCCCTAAGAGATAGCAGAACTGGAAGATGTAGAAAGAGGTCATGCTTCAGAGCTTATTAGGAAAAACCTGAGTGCTCCTAAATATAAGATCAAAATTAGCCACTGCACTTTATTGGTAAATTGGCATGCATTGAAAATCATGCCAAATCCTGTCTCAAGTTCCCAACTCCAGCATCTATCTCACCGACATCTCATTTCTTACTGCCTCTGTTTGCCCCAGTTGAAGAGGCTGTGTCACAGAGTGGGTCATAAACAAGGGCTAGAGTGTTAGAGATACAGAGTTCAATTCACAGTTTTGCTTCTTAGTAGTTAAGTGATATTGGCCAAGAGCTTACCCTTGCTAAGTTTTATTCCCTCACCTGAGAAATGGGGATAATAGCAACTACTCAAAAACTTGAGGATTAAAAACATAATGACTCTAGGGCACCTGCATGGCTCAGCTGGTTGAGCTTCTGACTCCTGATTTCAGTTCAGGTCATGATCTCAGACTCTTGAGCTTGAGCTCTGCATTGGGCCTGGTGCTGGGTGTGGAACATGCTTGGGATTCTATCTTTCCCTCTCCCTCTGCTCCCACCCCCCCCCCCACCTTTTCCCTCTCTAATAATAATAACAACAACAACAACAACAACAGCAACTCTAAAGTGTATTCATAGGCTCTGGTACTTAATCAGTGTACCAGAGTATGGTGGTTAGTCTTCTTGTATGTATGGTGGTTAGTCTTCTTATTATATAGATGCCTCTACTGTGTTTATGCCAACCTATTTCTACGAAGACCCATGGTGAGTTCTCACCTTCAATCAACATTTTATTTGTAGCCTTGAACCATGAGCTTTGCCCTCAATCCTTAACCATTCTTCCAGAGATTTTCTGATCTCAGTCCTTGTTATAAATCCACATCTTTTGTTCAAACCCTGCTGCAGTAGTAACCATCCTAAGCTGTCATGTGTAATCAGAGTAGTCTGTGCCCTCATGAAAATTACAATCTAGAAGGAAATGAAATATAGTTATGATCAGAAAAGAAATGGTTGGTAAGCTCAGCTGGGCTGGTCTGCTTGGAGGCAGTGGCATTTAAACTTGACTTTCACATGCTGAGTTAAGAGAACTACACATCCAGAACACAGGTAGTAACATTAGTGAAGGCGCTAAAGCATAAACACACGAAACACATGTACCATCTGTTTTGTTCAGAAATAGTCTTTCCACTATTTCTTTTGAAAACACAGCCCAGGGCGCCTGGGTGGCTCAGTGGGTTAAAGCCTCTGCCTTCAGCTCAGGTCATGATCCCAGGGTCCTGGGATCAAGCCCCACATCGGGCTCTCTGCTCAGCAGGGAGCCCGCTTCCTCCTCGCTCTCCCTGCCTGCCTCTTTGACTAGTTGCAATCTCTGTCTATCAAATAAATAAATCTTAAAAAAAAAAAGAAAAAAGAAAAGAAAACACAGCCCATAATCCTTTATCAGAAACCACTGGGTCAGATATGTTTTGGAATTCAGATTTTTTTCAGATTATAAAGGGGACTGCTGTTCACATACTATATATTAAAAATACCCTGTTTTAATCACCTAGTAATCACCTAATAATCAAACAAAGTAGTATTTCTACACCAAACATGCAAAGTGACATACATAAGAAATAAATAAGCTCATATCAGTTCAGATCAGGTTTTGTCACCCAATGTGTAACAGAAGAACATTCAGTGTTACAAAATTTTGAAATTTCTGGGTTGTAGATAAATTGTGGATTAGGGTCTACAGAGGGAGATGCAGCCTGAAAAGTGGGTTGGGAGCATATTATAAGAGGGTTAAATGCCTAGCTGGGGAGTCAGGTTTCATGAGAAGCTGATGGGGCATCCTTACAAATAACTTCACACATTCAACTTTTAGGCATTTTTTAATGTCTTTTTTGAAAATATAATTGTTGTTTCTACTATATCTTATTACGTGATTTTTTTTCCTCTTAGCTTTTATATTAATGTGCTAATCCATCAATCAAGTCCCTCTTCTTATTCCTCTGTGACATGTAACAGAACTAGTCTAAACTGTCACTTAACTATAACGCTTTCTATTACTATTTCAAAATTTGCATAGAGTAAAACTGATTGCTTTTGGTTTACAAGTCTATGTGTTTTAGCACAGGTAGAAATTGGTACAACCGTAACCACAATGAAGGTACAGATTATCAGCCACTTCCTCTTCCCACTGCAGTGATTATTTCTAGCCAAACATCACCAGGAATCACTACCTTGTTCTGTCCCTCTGCAACGTAGGAATACTGGCTGCGGATTCCAACCAGAGTCAAGAACCACTGTTTGCCAAGATGCATGTGATCTTTAGTCCTTTGTTGTAGGGGGTCCCATTTTCTGAGGATTGTTGACCACTGGGCCATTAGTTTCTCAACGGTTTAATGTGAGCTAAATTTTTTTTCGAAAAATTACTAGAAGTATTGATCCCTACTGACTTTTGTGAAATACAAATGCAATTCTATTCAAGTGGAACTTCTTGAGTGAGTCTTCTAGCACCCAGGTTTGCATACACACTCCTTCCCCCATCAGACCTCCTCAAGCATGTATCGTTTGGTTTCAGAAATAATCTCTGCATTGGAACAATTTATTTAGACTCAACCTATGCTATAAAAAAAATACCAAGTTCATTTAGGATGAACGGATGCTGAATCTCCACCTTAAATGTCGGATAAGTCGGGTAAGTGGTGTCGGTAACTCTGGCTACGACACTGAGGAGCGATTGCTCTGTGGTCTGTGGGTACAAAAGAAAAACTCAGATATGAAAATACTGAGCTGCTTGGTGCTGTGTTTTAGTGGTTCAAGGTTCCATATTGCATAGAAACCAAAAAAGGCCCTTATTTGTGCCTCCCCAACTCATTGCTTTCCAGTCTCAGACATGTCAGTTCCAAATTGCTCTTTACAGACTGATCTGTCTTCAGGGCTCTTTTCATCACCCAATATGGCGCACATCTTAGAAAGTTGCTTAAAACAAACTTTAGAAATGAAGGTGCCCAGCTCAACCTTGTGAAGTTTTGGGAAACAACACAAATGAATCAAACAAAAATATAACTTAGAACCTCCAGTCAAAAAATAAAATGTGTGAGATTTGGGGAAGATTAAACTTTTTTTTCCTTTTTATAAATATGTTCAAGCTTCAGAGTATTCTTTTTTCTTTTCTGGTGTAGTTAAAAATAACTCAAGGAAGAAAACATTCAGTGAATTTTTGAATTTTTGTGGGAAGGTACGTGAAGGAGTCCTTTCAAGGAAGGACGGCTGAAAGGTAGGCACAGAGTTTGAATGAACTCATCTCCTGCTAAATTGACAAGGTTGTATTTCCCTAGAGCAGGACAAAATGACACTAGAACTATACATTCTCTACCAGTAGAGTTCTTGTCATAGATTTTATATTAACAAAAAGAACACATATTTTATAGGCTATGAAATTACCCAGTTCTACCTCTACAAGGCAACTGGGAGAGCAGTTTACAGGTGGAGAGGATATCATAAATGAACACTGGACTGGAAACATCACAATTAATTCAATAATTGTTTTTTATGAAGTGCTTGCTGAAATGACTGCTCGATTAAATGAGCCCCAGTAGTGCAGTAGAGTTAGCAATGTCATCTCTAACGGGGGGAAGAATGTTAATCTTGTAACAGTTTACAGATGTTTTTTATGGAATATCTCTAACCCCAAAGTTCTGACAAAATGAGGCCACCCTGATTGTACAATGACTGTCTCCACACGGCAATAGTTCCGGACAAGTAGCAAATCCTCACTAATCCCTCTGGAATTCATTGTAATGACACTAATCATGTTGAACTCATTGGGCATTAATATAAATGTTGTATGTAACTCCATGGGAATCCAGAACAAAACTCCTCAAATATCCCACATCTATTCCCCTGAACAACAACAACAACAAATGGACTATGGCCCAGGTATCCAGTTATTGTGAATAAATAGGTTGCTCCTTATAACACTGCCTACTGAATACAATTCATTTTTATCAAAGTATGTGCCACATGTGAACAAGAAATGATTTGTAATTTCACTGGTTTTCAGTATGAGCTAATGGACTTAAGAAAACAAAATAATTCTAAGTCAAGTCAAGAGAAATGCCATTTCTCAGGCACCAAGAATCATACTTCTGGCAATGACGAATACGCAGCAAAGGTTCTTTCAGTGAAAATCCTGAGAGTGTGAAACAGAGAGATGCCTTGCTTCTTCAGGGATCAACCTTACTTTGATTCCCACAAGTGTTACTGACTGGGCGTGACCTTTAATGGCTGCTATAACAGTAATGCCCTTACAACTCAGAAAAATTGTGTTCTCTCCCCTGGGGGCCCTGAGCTTCCCCAGCATGGTGGAGTTGGCTGAGGGCGACTTGGGGCGAAAGTGCTCAAGAGATGAAGAAAAGCCACAGAGAGAAATATGGAGAAAGGAAGCAATTTTCACATATGTGTGTTTAGGAGGAGCAGTATCTCAGAAAAGCCATAATCGGCTGAATCTCTTTTGAGACAGCTTGATTTTGAAAATTACAATTACGTTATGGTCTCCAATCATATTTGCATAGCGATTGCAATTAACAGTAACATTATCCAAGCCACTCTCTGCGGAAAAAAAAGAAATTAAATGCCCACGACGCTGCATTAAGGGGTATTAAACTGGTGAGAGTCAACACTGCTAAAGAGAATTCTATGAATGCTTTGATTTAACTTAAATAAACGTTGACTGGAGCGAGCGATCTATTCCACACTAAGCATCTTGACCGAAGCAGGGCTCAGATGTACAGATTTATCCTATCTCCGCGCGGAAGTAGAGAAGTGTTCTATAAGAGCTCTGACAGGAAAGTGTACACTGGAAGCACCAGTCACAGAAAGACAGGCCAAAAGCACTCTATTAGATTGACAAAATGAACTGAAATCTCTGGGTGGACACTTTTGCACCGCACCCGCAATATTATTCTTGATTTGCTAGGAAGAAAGCAATTTATTCTGTCACTTTCTGGGGACTTAGAACTAATTGGCCTTTCATAGTTATGTGATTCTGCAAATGAGCATAAAAGTGAAAGCTGACAAAGATTCAAACAGGAAATCTGAATCTGCCTATTTTCATAAGTATCTTATAATGGTTTGTAGAAAGGGACGAGATTTTGATTAGAATAGCAAATTTCTTCATGCAAAGGGAAGTGCTCCAAATTACCCATCACTGTAACAAACAGAAAGATTGCTCTTCATTCAGGCTCCTGGATGAAAGAAAACAAATGTTCTTTTCTGAATCCCACCCCTGCCAGTTCCTGCAGACGGTCCGCTGCGGTCAATCAACATTGTCGTCAGTGGGCGTTCCTCGGGGTATGTGACCTCTCGGGGCTCACCGTCTCTTTGTTGCTTCTCCCACCTCAATCCCACTAGAAAGGGCATGCATAATACATCACATCGTGGAGACCGAGGAGACGGCGTGTCTACAAATGCAGCAGCAGGAGAAAAGAAATAGAAAGAAAAATAACTGAAACCTCCTACAACCTTAATAGAAATGAAGCTGGAAAAGATTAAGCTCAACACATGAAAAAAAAAAAAAAAAGTCTTCAAAGCCTGAAAAGAATGTTAAGGTATTTTCACAGGGTCTGGCATAGATGACAGAAGGAACACCACGGAAGGGAAACTGAACAGAAAGAAACCAGGGCAAACATGAAGCACCATTTCTCAGGCACAAAATGGACAGGGGGGCTTTGCCAAGGGCGGCAAACAGATCGGGGTCATTAATGAAATTTGAGTCCAACATGGCCAGAAGTCAGTTTTAGATATTTTTTGGTTTGGCACAAATGTCTCCCCTGCCCTCCCCACCCTTCTCCTTCCCTGCCCTCTCCTCCTCTCCTCTCCTCCCCTCCTCTCTCCTAATGACCAACCAACCACCTCTTCTCTCCCTAGCTATGTGACAAAATTTACAGGAAAAACTGCAGGTCAAGCAGACCAATCTGGGATTTACCCTCTGTGGTTGTGCATTTTGTAGAACTCTGCAGACACTGGGAAAAACTTATATTTCAAAAAGGCAACTTTCCTGACTACCAGTCTTTTTGCCATACTGAAGCACTGAAGCTTCTTTCTTCCCCCTGAGCTTGAGCTTTCAAAGTTATTTTCCACTCTGATGATTACAGACAGGTGGACAGACAAAGAGAAAGGGGTTTAAAATAGGCAGTGGCCACTAATATGTACTTTGCTCTTTCTGACCAGGGAAAAAAGAAGCCTAGGGGTCATTGCCATTTCTTAATCATCAATGTCAAAACAAAACAAAACAAAAACAACAACTTTCTGGAAATGCAGGCATAAAAATGCATTTTTACTGAAGAAATGAGAAGAGACAAACCATGCTCAGTGTCCTATGATCCTAGAGGAAAATGGGGACAAGGAAGACGTCGTGAAAATCTTGAAATTTTGAATTTGTGACAAGTATAATTGAAAAATAAAAATAAGAAACATGTTTAGAATAAGTTTGCTATTGCAGCATCTATAGTCTGAAAAGTGATTCTACAGTTAGTGCCTTTCCTCACAGGCCCTTCGTCCCCGGTCAATTCTTCTACGTCTGAGAAATCTACTTTTCCACAGGTTTCCAATGTTATACTTCAAATTGCTGGTCCGTTAGTGCTGTCTCTTTCTTCCTTTACTTTACATCGGGCTGTCATGTTCAAATTTCCAAACATTGCAAAAAAAAAAAAAAAAAAAAACAAAGGTAAGATTTACTCTGTATTATCTTATTTCAGGATACTGTAGGAACTGTTGACCTACGGGGAGGTGAAGAGTCACAGATATCAAATTCCAGGGGAAAAAGGAAAACAAAAAAATATAGGTTACTCTGGTTTATATTTGGTGAACTTCTTCCTTATCACTCATCTTCTCAAAATTATTTTATATACCTTTACATGTGTTATTAAAAACATAATGTTATAATGTTTTTAAGTATGACTTTAAAGTACTGATAGCTACTATTTATTGAAAGTCTGCTTTGTGCTAAACAGTATACTGCGTGTGTGCTTTACATAAATAATATCTCATATTTGCAAATGTTCTGCAGTCTTTGTGTCTGTCGTCTGCTCACACAAAGGAGAAATTAAGGCTTGTGGAGACTGTATCTTGGCTAAGGCCACACCACTAGTGAATGGTGGCTGGCTGGCATTCAAACCCAAGCTTCTCCAGGTCCTAAATTGACATTCTTTCCCCGCTATCATGTCATCCTCCCCACCACCAGTTAGTGTCTTTGGGAAACTAATTATTCTGCCAACTGAGATATAGTTAACAGATTTATTTCTTAGAGGATAAACCACAAAAGGTTTCAGTGACTGTCCTATGATGTCCCATAAATGAGTCAGCAAAGAACCAGAAGGCAGGACAGACGTGTCAGACCATAGAAATAGCCATAAAAGATTTATTGAAGACCTTCAGCATTGGCTTCAAGGATGTAGGGGAGTATGAGATGAGTTATCTGTCAACAAGGACCTTAAATTCTAGAAGGTAAAACTAGGCTAACATGGACATGAGAAAATACAATAGACTACAATAAATGTCTAATATACTTGGTCTTGTCAGAGAGTAAGAAGATTCATATACTTATAAACTAACACATCTTTAAGCACCAAAAAACATTGTTTCTAATATTCAGTGTTTGATGGCATTCTAAACTCTATTACACACTTCCCTGGCTTCATAAACATAGCTTATTGCACATAATTTTCCCATTCCTTGATGACTTGGGATCGTAACTCTGCATTGCAATCCCCATACTGTGGTGTGGGAGCACAGTGTCTCCGGGAGTTACTGAGTCCTAGACAGCCATCTGCCTGGACACCACGTGGTCTCAGGCTTTAGGACCTCTAAGGTTTTTTTACCTACACAAACCATCCTCCCTGTCAAATGTCATTCCTTGCTAGTTTCACTGTAACTTTCTTAATTCTAATCTGCTGGTCCTGGGCATGACATGCAAGGCCTTCCATGAATGTATCTTTGCCTGGTTTATTCAGTTTTATCTCCTAGGGTTTCTTCCCTCTTGTTAAGGCTTTTCTCTATAATTATATTTTAGCAATCCAGAAGTCTATTCAGTTTCTAAGCATAGATATATGTTGTTTTATACTTCCATGGTTGTGCCTAAAATGCTTTTTCCTTTACTTGTCCACTTAAAAAAAAATAAAATAAATGACAGCAACAACAAATACCCTTATCATTCTTTGAGCCCAAACCTAGAAACAAGAATCTCTAGGGGCACTTCCTGGTACCGTTTCCTGAGTCCAGGGTAATAAATCATCTGGCTTATTTCTGGGCAACTCCAGCACTGGGTGTATTTTTGAGCTATACTACATTGAGTGGCGTTTGGCAGGCAATTTCTTTACTTATAAATCTGTTCTCTCTACTAAACAGTAAAATCCTTAAAGCCCTTTTTGCATGCCTGGCATTTAACTTACAGGGTGGTATAGAGTAGGTGCTCAGCGAACGTCCACACACCTAACGAATGCTGCCTGGATTTTGACACAAACCCGTACCTCTCATCTGGAACCCAACAACTAAGTGCTGGGAGATTTGCCTTGATACTTCAAGGCAAACCTCTGGATGAAGAGCACATGGTTAATTACAATTAATTGTGTGCTACAGAAAACAAGTACATCACATCAGACTTTCCATCCAGGGAAAAGTCCCCTAACAGAGCAGCCCCCAGGCAAGACTCCAGGAAAGACATGAACTCGAAATGTCCCACCCCACTTCGGCTGCTGTGCAGATATCTGGTCCACGGCTTGCTCGTGAAGTTTATGTAAGGTGAGTAGCTGTGCATCTCTGTAAAGACCTTAGATCTCCTTGTTGGTCTGTAAAAAGAAAGTGTCTAACATGATGGGAAAGTTTTTGACTTTAGTGGTGTCTTTCAGAGTTACTGAGAAGCAGGAGGAAGGCCACAAAGTTCACTCAGAGATAAACTGAAGCAGAGGAATAAATAAAACCAGCTATGGAAGAATCATTATGTCAGGGTCATGCGCAAAAGCGAGAACTTCCGCCCCTGAGGACCAATGTGGGGAAGGAAAGGGTTCTGATTCTTTTTTCTATGGAGCTCTCATGCCTCTTGTGGTAAGACTGGATAGGACTCCTTTAGGCCACATTACTCCTACAAATGTCTAACAGTTGATGCTGTTCTCTGACACTCGACTTGGCGTCTTGCCAATCTCTCACCTCTAGTCAAAGTAAATCTCCTAGTAAATGGCATGACTTCTTTCAAAGTTGAAAATTTCCATTTACATTTGTCAGTAAATTTTCCTTTGGCCCCAGATTTTTGCAATGTTGCAAAATAAGCCAGTGGCCAATAAGGTGGTGCCCCACGGGTTTAAGAAATACAGGAGGGGGGCGCCTGGGTGGCTCAGTGGGTTAATGCCTCTGCCTTCGGCTCAGGTCATGATCCCAGGGTCCTGGTATCGAGCCCTGCATCGGGCTCTCTGCTCGGCAGGGAGCCTCCTTCCCCCTCTCTCTCTCTGCCTTCCTCTTGCCTACTTGTGATCTCTGTCTGCCAAATAAATAAATAAAATCTTTAAAAAAAAAAAAAGAAAGAAAGAAATACAGGAGGAAGAATAGAAAGATTTTGTTTTCGTTTTTGTTTTTAATCTAACCTCAACTCCAGCTGTCTTACTTGATGCAATTTTCTGTTATAATATGCAGCATTTGGAGAAGCATTTCATGACACAGAAACCTTAAAAAAAAAAAAAAAGTTACAAACCAAAAAGCCGTTCATCAAAAAGGACAGTCAAAAAGTCCACTGTAGCAGGTTATAAATGAATTTCCATCAGTACAGGCACAAACACAGAAACCACTTATGTAAAACACAAACCCAAAGCAGGAGACCTTGGAATTGCATGTTACAATACCCAGAGCAATTTGTTTTATGTATGTATGTCAATGTGTCATGGAAAATGAAGCCACAAACCATGCTTCTAAGTGAGCCATTTCATAAAGCCATACTATTTAGGATCCTAATGCCTTTTTCTTTTAATCTTTTTATAAGATAATTTCCCCAGTATTGAACGGCAGGACTTGATCGAACATTTTGTTTACTTTATCCCATTTCAGTGATACATTAGCACAGTGTTGTCGGCTTGCAGGGGCTTTCGTTTGGAACAGACTGCAGAATGTTCTTATTTTAAGCCTCTCACCTTCAAATTCCTTTTCTACATTTCCTTTGCTTTGCTTTTCCAAGGGAATGACTCTCCACGCCTTCTTGATCAAGACAGACAACCTAATGGCTGAGTGGGCTTTAATTTCTACACTTCTGGCATTCAAACTTGATTTGCATTGTCATACAGAATTATTTGGTATTCAGTATAAAACACTATTTCTTTCTCTCCCTTTTCCTCCTCTTTTCTCGACAACCAACCACTGGGAAATTATTGTCAACGTCTTAAAATGATTTCCCAATGATTGCTTGTTAGTACAATACAATTTCTTTTTCAGTCCTGGTCCCTCTTCAGCTCTCTTCTGGGGCCCAGTGAATACCCCTGCGTCTGAAGCACAACAGCAGACACGCTCCAAATGTGGGGGTCTCTCTATTCTTCTCTGCAGGGCACTTAGGGGTATCTCAGTGAGTGAACGGGAGATAAGGAGGCAGGTATAAAAAAGATAAATGTAAATGAGGGATGCTGTGAATTTAAAAAGAAAAGGAAGATGATTCTCTACAGATATTTTAAGGGCTTCTTTACTGATAAGGATTAACCACAAACATTCAGTTCATCCTTTTTTGCATGCCTACTCTGTGCAAGAACATAAGACAATGGAGGATAGAAGAAAGCAAATGGCACCCTTGCCTTCAAGACACTCGAAGTGCAGCCCCAGGGACGGATATGTGAGCAACCAGCTGTCATTTGAGGCAGACAGTTATGGGCTGTACATAGAAATGGGCTTTGTTTTTTTTTATCCATTCTGATACCCTGTGTCTTTTGATTGGGGCATTTAGCCCATTAACATTCAGGGTAACTATTGAGAGATATGAATTTAGTGCCATTATTAGCCTGTAAGGTGACTGTTACTGTATATTGTCTCTGTACCTTTCTGATCTACTACTTTTAGGCTCTCTCTTTGCTTAGAGGACCCCTTTCAATATTTCCTGGAGAGCTGGTTTGGTGTTTGCAAATTCTTTCAGTTTTTGTTTGTCCTGGAAGCTTTTGATCTCTCCTTCTATTTTCAATGATAGCCTAGCTGGATAGAGTATTCTTGGCTGCATGTTTTTCTCGTTGAGTGCTCTGAATATATCATGCCAGCTCTTTCTGGCCTGCCAGGTCTCTGTGGATAAGTCTGCCACCAATCTAATATTTTTACCATTGTATGTTACTGATTTCTTTTCTCGGGCTGCTTTCAGGATTTTCTCTTTGTCACTAAGACTTGTAAATTTTACTATTAGGTGATGGGGTGTGGACCTATTCTTGTTGACTTTGAGGGGGGTTCTCTGCATCTCCTGGATTTTAATGCTTGTTCCCTTTGCCATATTAGGGAAATTCTCTCCAATGATTCTCTCCAATAGACCCTCTGCTCCCCTCTCTGTTTCTTCTTCTTCTGGAATCCCAATTATTCTAATGTTGTTTCGTCTTATGGTGTCACTTATCTCTCGAATTCTCCCCTCATGGTCCAGTAGCTGTTTGTCCCTCTTTTGCTCGGCTTCCTTATTCTCTGTCATTTGGTCTTCTATATCACTAATTCTTTCTTCTGCCTCATTGATCCTAGCAGTGAGAGCCTCCATTTTTGATTGCACCTCATTAATAGTTTTTTTGATTTCAACTTGGTTAGACTTTAGTTCTTTAATTTCTCCAGAAAGGGCTTTAATATCTCCAGAGAGGGTTTCTCTAATATCTTCCATGCCTTTTTCGAGCCCGGCTAGAATGTTCAGAATCGTCATTCTGAACTCTTGATCTGACATAGTACCAATGTCTGTGTTGATTAGGTCCCTAGCCTTCGGTACTGTCTCCTGTTCTTTTGTTTGTGGTGATTTTTTCCGCCTTGTCATTTTGTCCAGATAAGAGGATATGAAGGAGCAAATAAACTACTAATAGGGTGGCAAAGACCCTGGAAAAATGCGCTGTAACCAAATCAGAAGAGACCCCAAATTGTGGGGGGGGGGGGAAGGGGATAAAAAACAGGTTCTGAAAAAAAAGAAAAAGAAAAAAATTTAAAAAA
Source organism: Meles meles (assembly GCF_922984935.1). Lineage (NCBI taxonomy): Eukaryota > Metazoa > Chordata > Mammalia > Carnivora > Mustelidae > Meles > Meles meles. The sequence continues at coordinate 40,403,674 of NC_060070.1, forward strand.
TAAAACAAATAAAAAAATATAAAAAAGAAAGAAAAAATATATATATTTAGATGAACCACTCCAAAACTGCTAGAACTTGTACAGGAATTCAGTAAAGTGTCAGGATATAAAATCAATGCACAGAAATCAGTTGCATTTCTGTACACCAACAACAAGACAGAAGAAAGAGAAATTAAGGAGTCAATCCCATTTACAATTGTACCCAAAACTATAAGATACCTAGGAATAAACCTAACCAAAGAGACTAAGAATCTATACACAGAAAATTATAAAGTACTCATGAAAGAAATTGAGGAAGACACAAAAAAATGGAAAAATGTTCCATGCTCCTGGATTGGAAGAATAAATATTGTGAAAATGTCTATGCTACCTAAAGCAATCTACACATTTAATGCAATCCCTATCAAAATACCATCCATTTTTTTCAAAGAAATGGAACAAATAATCCTAAAATTTATATGGAACCAAAAAAGACCTCGAATAGCCAAAGGAATATTGAAGAACAAAGTCAAAGTTGGTGGCATCACAATTCCGGACTTCAAGCTCTATTACAAAGCTGTCATCATCAAGACAGCATGGTACTGGCACAAAAACAGACACATAGACCAGTGGAACAGAATAGAGAGCCCAGAAATCGACCCTCAACTCTATGGTCAACTAATCTTCGACAAAGCAGGAAAGAATGTCCAATGGAAAAAAGACAGCCTCTTCAATAAATGGTGCTGGGAAAATTGGACAGCCACATGCAGAAAAATGAAATTGGACCACTTCCTTACACCACACACGAAAATAGACTCCAAATGGATGAAGGACCTCAATGTGAGAAAGGAATCCATCAAAATCCTTGAGGAGAACACAGGCAGCAACCTCTTCGACCTCAGCCGCAGCAACATCTTCCTAGGAACAACGGCAAAGGCAAGGGAAGCAAGGGCGAAAATGAACTATTGGGATTTCATCAAGATCAAAAGCTTTTGCACAGCAAAGGAAACAGTTAACAAAACCAAAAGACAGCTGACAGAATGGGAGAAGATATTTGCAAACGACATATCAGATAAAGGGCTAGTATCCAAAATCTATAAGGAACTTAGCAAACTCAACACCCAAAGAACAAACAATCCAATCAAGAAATGGGCAGAGGACATGAACAGACATTTCTGCAAAGAAGACATCCAGATGGCCAACAGACACATGAAAAAGTGCTCCATGTCACTCGGCATCAGGGAAATACAAATCAAAACCACAATGAGATATCACCTCACACCAGTCAGAATGGCTAAAATTAACAAGTCAGGAAATGACAGATGCTGGAGAGGATGTGGAGAAAGGGGAACCCTCCTCCACTGTTGGTGGGAATGCAAGCTGGTCCAACCACTCTGGAAAACAGCATGGAGGTTCCTCAAAATGTTGAAAATAGAACTACCCTATGACCCAGCAATTGCACTACTGGGTATTTACCCTAAAGATACAAACATAGTGATCCGAAGGGGCACGTGTACCCGAATGTTTATAGCAGCAATGTCTACAATAGCCAGACTATGGAAAGAACCTAGATGTCCATCAACAGATGAATGGATCAAGAAGATGTGGTATATATACACAATGGAATACTATGCAGCCATCAAAAGAAATGAAATCTTGCCATTTGCGACGACGTGGATGGAACTAGAGGGTATCATGCTTAGTGAAATAAGTCAATCGGAGAAAGACAACTATCATATGATCTCCCTGATATGAGGACATGGAGAAGCAACATGGGGGGGGTAGGGGGATAGGAGAAGAATAAATGAAACAAGATGGGATTGGGAGGGAGACAAACCATAAATGACTCTTAATCTCACAAAACAAACTGGGGGTTACTGGGGGGAGGTGGGATTGGGAGAGGGGGAGCGGGCTATGGACATTGGGGAGGGGAGGCGAACCATAAGAGACTATGGACTCTGAAAAACAACCTGAGGGTTTTGAAGGGTCAGGGGTGGGAGGTTGGGGGAACAGGTGGTGGGTGATGGGGAGGGCACGTTTTGCATGGAGCACTGGGTGTTGTGCAAAAACAATGAATACTGTTACGCTGAAAAAAAAAATAAATAAAAAGGGAAAAAAAAAAAAAGAAATGGGCTACAGTGAGTCCAGTGAGATCATGGGCTGGTGGTAATTCATTCTGATTAGAGGACAAAGATGGAGGGGTGCTTGTCCCATATCCATAGGAGGAAGAGTTCAGGAAGGGAAGGAAAAGTGGACAGATCATAAAGAGAAAGGAGGAAATGATCTGGAGGTGAAAAGAGAAATGGGAATAGGAAAAAAAAAAAAAAGGAACAAAATGGCAAGAAATAGGGCCAGATTTAATTTCCAGAGAATTAACCTGGGACATACATATAACTCAGGAGGCTATGAATCTACGGACTTTCTTTTAAATGCCAAAGGCAAAAACTAATCTATTTAATTAGAAAAATATGCTTGTATTGCACTCTGAGTAATTTCCCAGAGGAAAACTTGTTTCTTTTACAGTTAACGTTTTTGTTTAAAGCCTCCCCCTGCCCCCCGTTCTCCTGGCTCTACCGCAGAGCCCACACCTCTTCAGCAGGTGCTCACTCCTAAGCAATCATTGTCAGCCGGGATGTGAATATGACCCTTCCAAGATCTCACATTTGTTTTTTGGGTACTGAAATAGAAACACATTAACCTAGATATACCTGAGCCCTCCAGCAGGTACTTTATAATACGAAAGAAAAAAATCAGAACTCAAAAGGCATTTCTTCAGTGGCTCACCAAATCTTCACAATAGCAAATAATTCAGTAGAATAATACAGTAGATCTTGCTATCTTACAAGGTAGTGAAAACATTCAAAATAAAACAGAACATTCCCAGCCAATTCACCAACCTCTTTCAATAGGTTTGTAGGCTCTGGGATGCCTGGGTGGCTCTGTCGTTAAGCCTCTGGCTTAGATCGTGATCCCAGGGTCCTGGGATCGAGCCCGGCATCAGGCTCCCTGGTCAGCAGGAAGCCTGCTTCTCCCTCTCTCACTCCCCCCGCTTGTGTTCCCTCTCTCGCTATCTCTCTCTTGCTGTCAAATAAATAAATCTTTTAAAAAACAATAATAAGTTTGTAGACTCTAAGAATACCCTCTCCTATAGCAGTAGGGCAAGGTGCTTAGTCTTTCTTCAACCTGTATTAAGAGCAAAATAAGTTTGGGTACACTATAAACTGAAACAAGATAAGCTCCTTTGTACATGCCACACTGTCGGGAATGCTACTAAAAACTTAAGTGCTTTATCACGCTCTTGCGGAATAAAGAAATTTGAACTTATTAACTGAACCACACAACAATCTATTCCATTTAAATAAGATGAAAAGGCTCCACATACACCTCTTGCAATTTTGCTGAAGACAAAAAGGATACATGCTCAGTTCTTATGTATTCCCACCTACTTCTACACGATTAGGTCTTCCTACATTCATATACGTGGAACAGTCTCTGATGATAAACACCAAATTGAGGATGATAAACTCAAAATAAAAACCCAAGGGGTGTCTAAGTGGCTCCGTCGGTTAAGTGTCCCAACACTTGACATCCGCTCAGGTCACGACCTCAGCATCCCGAGATCGAGCCCCTGTTGGGTTCACGCTGGACACGGAGCCTGCTTAGGATCTCTCTCTCCCACTCCCTTTTTCCCTCTCCCACCACACACATGCTGTCTCAAATAAATATATAAATACATACATACAAACATACGTAGAGACCCTTACATAACAATGAAGCAAAAGTAAGCTGGAGATGTCATGAACGAGAAAGAAAAGGAAGGAGACTGCTGAAACTTTGCAAATACTAACCCTTTATGCTGAGAAAACACATTTTATAAATCTTTGTAGTGATAGCAAGCAAAAATTAATAAGTCTCAAAACCAGCTTAAGTCATATTTTCCCTCCCTTTAATTCTAAAAACAGAAGGGATAACCTCGGGACACAGTGTAATGTGCTCTAACATGTGATGTGCTTTTGGACCCATGGAGCTTTATAACCTGGAGATTTTATGTCCAGAGTCAGCCCTGTAACATTATTAAATACTGTGACCAACTATTCATTTCAGGGAGTTTCCTCACATCCAAGTGACCAGAATTTGAACCCGTATTTTGGTGGCTAAAGGCAATGTATCTCATTATAAATAAAGAATGGGGTTTAAATCTCAAGGAAAGCTTTCTTAATATCTATTTTTGCACTGAATATTAAATACACTTCAGCATATTTTTATGAACACCTATGACTTACGGCTTCAAAAACATGTGTATGTAATTGTCCTGTTTGATAGGTTATTTGAATGCATGCGCCATAATTCTTCACACATTCTGTACACATATGTGTAAGTGACTCAAAAATTCAATGAATGTCTTTCTAAAGGTTAACAAAAGTGTGATGAAAGCTTTATTTTTATTTCCCTTTACTATTATTTACTGCTTCGCCCAAACCACAAAACCATTCTTGTAACTAACAACTAGATCTGTTAAAATGATCTTACCCTAGGAATTGTATAAACACAACTTGCAAGTTATTTTTATATCAAATCAACTCCAGTTTGACACGGTTTCCTCAATTACTAAAAGGCATGCTACGCTCACATAAAAGGGTTGATACCCCGCAAACGTGCTGCCGTGTGGTTTTTCCTGGAAAACTCAGAATAGGATCTGTCAGGTATATCCGCCAGCATAACAAACATGTCACCCAGATTTGCATTGGGAATTAAAACATTCTGTAGCCTGACAAAAGGCTGTGTGTTTCTAGCAACCATGACGAAAAGAAGGCATTGCGATACCTAGATGTTGTGAGTTAAACGTCCCTCATCAGACACTTTTGGAAAAAGCACTGTAATCCCATGATGGAGCTTCCCTGACTGGCAAGCCGAGTTCCAGAGCTGCCGCAGCGGCATCCCCAGGCCAATCTTCCAGGCAATTCTAATTCCATCCCCGGCAAACCCAACGTTGTCTTTTATTCTTCCGTTCACACATCAGTTATATTGGAAGCACGAAGGTAGGAAAATGTTTGTGTGGGAGGTGAGAAATGTCGCTGAGATTAAAAATGCAACCCACATTTTCTCTAATGTCAAATGCAAAACAGTAATATAGTACTCATGAAATCATACTAGAATCATGGTTTGATAAGCAAACGATGTTGCTAATAAGCCTACAGGACAATACCGTAAAACTTATCCCCATTATTTTAATAATGAGAATTGCATTGCTAAGTGAGGCACAGAGCTCAGAATGCCTCCATTCATATAACATGTTCTTCATAATCTGCCTTAAATAATTTCACTATATTACCCCATTTCTTAGTTTCAAAAGAATGCCCAGCAGATATTTCTAACATTTGTACACTTCAAAATAGATCTGCGCATTTTAAAATCATAGATGTGTGATAACTGAAAGAAATTCTCTTCTGCATAAAATAGAAAAAATACTGTAATCAACACAATTTTGTTTAAAATGCCACAGGCTACACTTGTTTTTCAGGTCATTAATGGGAAACAGGCATCAACTTATTAGCAGTTCCATAGGGCAGTATTTTAGAAATATTTCCTATCACTTAACTCTGTAATTCAGTTGTGTCATTATCCCCATAAGTAAGGCTTTTCTGTAAGAAAGATGTGACAGAAACCAAATAAAGTGTTCATCACAAATGGATAGAATTTAACTCGTACAAATAAAAAACAGATTGCCCGGCAAATGTTCTAATAACTTTACTTTTTAAAACACAATGTCCATTAAAGTTATTTATTAAAAGTGCTCCTTTTATTGAGTAAATGTAACTGGCATGCTGGATTCAACCTGATACATGAAATGCAGGCCTACCTAAATGTCTCTGCTTCAGCATGATGAAGGGGAAGGAACCAAATTCATCATCAAGAAATATTAATGTTTCCATGAGACAAAAGAAAAAAAATACAAATCAGGAAGTGACTAGGCTACCGCTTGCAAGCTGAAACCCAGCACTGTTTTTTGGCCATCTTATTACACAATACTACGTTTTTCATATATTCACCTATTTCAATTGTGCTAACGATATGCTAAATACATAAGCACATCTTTACATATGTAGATTCTACAGCAACAAACAAAAACTGAATGCATTCTTCACACCAGAAGATTGCCTTCATGTATTTGATCTTCCCCGCCAACAACTAGGGGTTGAACTTAATCATTCCATTTCCAGACAAGTAAAATGAGACCAGAGAAGTTGAGTAATGTAATCAAGTCACACAGCAAACAGTCACAGGCAGGATTTGACTACAGATCTGACTGATGCCAAATTATATTGTTAAGGACTGTTAGCAAGGCTATAATGAATTCTGTTCATTATCTTTCTCCAAAATATAAGTAACTCAAAAGGTGGCTTTACTAACTAGCATCTTTTGGTCTCCAAGGAAGATGGTTTCTTCTGTTTTCTCCCTACTTAACATACAAAAGCCAACAATACACTCAAAGACACTGTGGCCTGGAGAGTGCTCACTAAGGCACATGTAACTCAGTATTGAGCCCTCTGTGGGGTGAAGAGAAGGGTCAAATACATCCGGACCCCATTTTGCCTGAGGAAGCACCATTTTGCAATTAGGCTGAGCAGAGGCACCTTTCTGCAATACACACTAAATCACCATTTGTAAAAGCCATTGCCCCAGTGCCATCAACACATTTTTATTATTTTCTAGTTCAGGATATAGGAATTTATCAAACATTTTCTTTTCTTTCTGATAAATCCAGTTTTCTTCCAGGCAGAATAGACATAAAATACAGGACACAGTGAAACCCATTGCTAGACTAGGGACTGGAGAGAAGTGATTCAGTTCAGTCAATTTAATTCAACACTCATTTATTGATGGGAGTTACTCGGCTGTTGATGGGTCTTTGAAGGAGGAGGAGTTCTCTGGATCTTTATGGAAAAAGATGCCTGGAAAGATGAATAGTGAATTGTCATGCCAGAGCAGAGAATGAACGGAGAGGTATTAAGAGCTGTTACACCTCATCTTGGGATATCATTCTTTTCCCTCAGAGGGACATGATGTGGAAGGAGGACGTCTGAGCAGGGTTTGAAGGAGGAGTGGAAAATGAAATATGTAGGAGCACATGAACCCTCCTCGCATCTTTTGCTTCTGCAATGATTTTTTTAAGTATGAAAATGCTGGTGTTTCAAATGTACATTCAGTATTAAATACAAAGAGAACATGAATTACAAAAGGCATCCTTTGGCCTCTTGACAGTTTTACCTACATCCTCTCACTTATAACTAGTAAATAGTTATACCAGTTTCATACAAACTCGGTCAGAAAGTCATTTTCCTACTTTCTAGCTCTGTGAATTTGGTTCAGTAATTTATCCTTTTTGAATTTTTTTTTTCCATTCCTTACACAGAAATCATACCTATAATAGGATTTCTGTAAGGATTAAAAGAGGCAAAGTATATAAAACCCTTAACACGAGGTCTGGCATTTTATGAGCTCTTAGTAATTGGTGGACAAGACTAACTGTTTTGCTTTATTGGCTGGTCTGCTTGTTCTATGGCAAACATAACATGTCTAAAATGCCTGCCAGAAATCTGACTTTACAATATTTCAAATCAACGAACTTAGTTTGATTTCTAGTTTCTTCAAGTACACTTTCTTCTCATTTACATGGCAATCTTAATCTTAATAAATGCAAAGAGAAGCTGCCACCTAAAGCTCGTAGGTCTGATGAATGGAACAAAAAAAGAGTACATTTTCCTCATGTTAGTGCATAATTGCTCTTGCTTAAAATTGATCCCTTCAGTTTCAAACCTCGCCTGAGAAGCAAGGAAGGCTATCAGTTTAGGCCAAGATTATGTACTAATCATGTATTCCATTCTTTAAAAAGCCCTACTATGAAAGAAAAAGCTGTAGGATTTTTATAAAACAATCACAACAAATTTCCTTCTGCCTCCTTCCTCTTTCTGTGAAAATGAGAAACAGTATCATTAGAGGAAGACAAGAGGCAGGATTCATAGATAGACGGGCTCTGAAGAACAAAGATAGCTAACAGAGATAATTCAAACAGTGGGCTTTGATTTTTTTTTAGCTATCCTATTAAATACTTTTTCTTCTTGCACATTCCAATTGTACCAAATATGAAAAGCCCGTATACAAAAGAAACAATAAAATGCTTGTTAATCTAATAACACAATGTCAAGAACAGAAAACCTCCCCTACACAAAGTGTAATTGAGATTGCCTACACCACAGACAGTTTATGATCAGAAACCTTGAGGGAAAAAAAGCCATCAATAGAAATAATGTTTCTACTGTGAGCTCATGGTCACAGCAAGGCTACAAGACCAGGGACATAAAGCCCTATTAATTGTACTTCCCAGGGGTCACCAAACATCTCTGTTTGCCTGCAAGAGCCCCGATTTATACCTTTTATCCAGTGTAATTATTAATAGAGTACCTTTAACTCCAAAAGTATCCCAGTTTGGACAATAAATTATATAGTTGTGCTAGGCTTACCCATACTCCCTTTTACTTCCTTCTCCTTCTCCAAAAAAGAAAGAAAGAAAGAAAGAAAAGAAAAGGAAAGCAAAGGAAAAAAAAAAACTAAAACCACCGAAAACTAGCAGCAAGCTATTTTAACTCTTTAAGTTACGTGAAAGGGAAGAAAAAAGTTATCTGTTTTCTAAGCTCAGCTATTCATTTGACTACCTTTCATTTTCTTACAGCCGGGAAGATTTCTAGTTTGAATTAAATTTGACATGGCCCCATTCACCCACAAAATATTTTGGGAAGAATTGCCCCTATCTTTCCCCACCACCCTCTCTCTTATGAGTTCCTGCCTAATTCTTCAGCACAATGTTGAGTCTGCTTATTGAATTTCATTTGATATTTTCAAGGAATTATATCTCACGTAAGGACGCCTTAATATAATTGCTGTTTCTTTAAAAAAAAAAAAAATCAAACGTTCAACTTAGGTTATATAGCCAAGAATAGCAGTTTGTATCAGCTGCAAGAAAGACTGAGCACCTTACAGCAAGAGCCCCTTAATCAAAAAGCAATCTTTTGGGATGAGTTAGTAGTACTTTGCCTCCAGCACTAACTAGATCCCCTACTTTCATTGTATATTTCCACGGGAGTCTAATGATGAAATATATTAGATCTTCTCACAGGTGAAGTAGAACACACTTAAAGCATTGCCTTCCGAGGGTGGCATGGTTCTTCTAAAAAACAGGGACGGGGGAGGTCGGCAGCAATAACTGTATCGAAACCAACAATATATTCTACAAGCAAAAATCTTAACAAAGAAGAGGGGAAATTCCCCCTCTCCTAGGAATGTTCACAGGAAATTCGTTAGGTGTAATATTGCAAAGAGGAGAAACACAAAACAGTTTGGTTTTGTAATAGGTTGGGGCTGGTGGTACAAATTTTCATTTAAAAATAAAAGGCTTACCTTTTAGTCATGAGGATGTCCCCAAACTTTAACCAGAAAAGCCTCACAGCAGCAAAGAAAAAAAAAAAAAAAAAGAATCCATTGAAGGAAAAATATTCTGGTATTGGAAAATAAAGATTTACATTCCTCCATGGGCTTTATCTGCTCTAGATCTACAAAAACACAAGCATCAGATGGTGGGTAAGAATATAGAAGGGTTTGGGTCTTTATCATTTGCACACAGAGGGCATGGATGGCATTTAATTGAATTATTTTGTTTGTCTTTTATTTATTTTCACAAATGCATTTGCGTTCACATATAATGCACACATACAAACAGACAAAAATGTTTGCTTTCTTTTAATATACAGCCTTACATACACATACACAAAATCATCCTCATACACATCAAGGTTTTACAGCACGTATGATAGGCACAGTAGCTCTCTTCCCCAAATCAGAGTCTTATGAACCACCCTCCCCCCAACATGTTGGGGCCCTAAGAACAGAACAGGAGGTAATATCTTAAATTTTTGCTGTACCTTCAAAACAGCTGCAGCTTCCTTTCTGTTCTGCAAGTAGCCTAAAGTCAAACAGATAAAAACAAATCATGAATCAGGGTGAAAGGCTATAAATATGCCATTTTTTTTTTCTGTTGGTTTTCTTTTTGTTTGTTTTGTTTTTAACCTTCACTGATTTGGGGGAAGTAATTAAGTGTTTTGGCATAAAAGATCTCCTGCTGGGTGATAGGCTACATGGGGAAGGGAAATTAGACAAAAGGTAGTGAGTAATAACCACAAATGACTTTATAGCCCATTCTGTTTGAATGTCAATAGAATTTAAAAGCAAGATTTGCAGAAGATAAGCAGCAATGACTCCCCCAAGTATAATCAGGAATTGACTATAATCAGCTATTTGCAAATTCTTACCTGCCACTATGATTTCTTATCTTACTAGGAAAAAAAGCATAGTGACCCAAAAGCTCAAAATTACAAATGGCAGAAATTCCCAAATATAAAAGGCATTCACTAACTTTCCTAAATTTATCAGTCTTGAATTAATTTGGCAGATTCTTAATGAGTTTGCCAAGTGATGAAGTATGCATTACATAACATTGTATGAATTATTGTAAGCTTTTTTGACACTTTTAAGGCTTCAAAGGGTGAGCAGAAGGTGATAAAATAAGTAAATATAACGATACATTGTTCAAATAATGACTATATAAATAAACATTATATTGTAAATAAATAAAGAATAAACAATAACTTGAAATACAGGAAAAATATAGTCTCTCATGCTTATACTGCACAAGAAGATGAAGACTGGGTTTGGATTTGTTTCCTTAGTAGTGAAAATATTCACTTAGATGAACAAATTGGAAGAGCAACTGATAAGAAACAATAATTGTTTGATACAATATTAATTCAGTTACAATGACTTTCTCCCGTATACTCAGGCTAATGAGCTTAATCAAACAAGGCACTGCTGAAAATGGACTAATGGCCTTAAAATGACAAAACTCTGCCTTCCAAATTTAGATATGGATTTCTTTAAAGGGTCTTATTTTTTTAATTCCAAATTATAATCCATAAGGAAAGATGCTACCTTCTATCAGAAATCATATTTCTCAAGGGAGACTGACTATATATAATCAGTGTGTCTAACTAACAGGTAAAAGAAAAATTCAGTCGGTGACGGATTTTGTTAAAATGCAGTCACTTCACCCACATGATATTTACCACATTACAATTCCTGGTCATGCTGAGCATTAGGAAACCCTGTGTAAGCCACGTTGATGGTTATTAAGACATTATGCTAAAGAAAAATATTTCCCAACAGGAGGTACTAATAAGATAGTCAACAGCAAATAAAAAGCATCAAAATGAGAAATAATAAAAAGACAGCAACTGTGTCCAGGCTGGATGCTTCTATTTAGTAGCTAAAACATCACTGATAGACTACGATCTATTTCTTCAATGTCCAAGGGTTTAAGCTGTTAACAGATATAATTCCAAATTTTATTCAGTATAATTTGACAAATACCTATGGTGTATCTAAAACATGCCCAGTTATATTCAGAGGACTCTAAAAGAGATCAGTTCTAAAATGAGAGGAGTCATCCAAGCCAGGAGCTCTAGATATTTGGAAATAGAAACCATGAAGAACAAAACATAAAAATAAATATTTTATTAAAAAGCAGTTATTGATATTTAATTACAAGCCATCTTTTAGCATCAGATTAAAAATTATTGATCAATATTGGAATTTTCTAAATGTCACACTATTTCAAAGTTTCACTAAGAACCACCAGATGCTCCCAGCAAGAAATTAAATCTCCTGAGGAAAAATCGCTTTAGCTAGCCATGCTTGCTCTTCCTTATCACCCTGAAGGGTGCGTACTTTGCCAAATCTCATGTACCCTTCTTTCTGTTTGTATGACTGAAAGCAACCTCAGGTCAGTCAGTTTCTACAATGACCCACGGGGCGGAATGGGTTTCCTCCATACATTCCACTGAGTATCCACTCCCTTTGGGCAAAGAGTTGTCTAGATGCTGAGTCAGGGAAGCCAGAATTAGGGTTTGTGAGGGGTAAGTTAGGTAGGCAAGGTCCTCTGTTTCTCACACCAATATTTTTCGCCCTATGATCTTGCACTCTTTCTCCTTTTTTTTTTTTTTTTTTTTTTCCTGACACCTTTATTCTAAAGTATGTTCTCTGGAAGATTCCCATGTGTCTGTGCAGATCTGGAGGACTGGCTCACAAAGCTGTTAGATTTTTATTCGTATGAAAGACTAAGACACAGTGTTAAGAATGAATTTTTCCTTAGAAAGGGAGCATCAAACCACACAAACGACGTCCAAAGACAATGCTTCAGAATAAGAAGTGAGGCTTTTTTCCCCCTTGGGTTTTCTCCTGACTTCAAGCAGGAGGAAATCCCGTTGGCCAGACACCACTAGATTTCAAAGAGAGAAGAGCCACTGGGAAACTCGGAGTGATCTTCCTTGGGGAGAAACACCAGCACGCAGCCTCTCTGATGGTGGCACAGGCAACGGCTGGCAGCCTGAGTGGGAATGCAAGGTCGTCGTTCGGAATCAACGTTGCAGCAGCTTCAAGCATGGAGTCAAGTGATAGGAATCGTGGCAACAGCAATTCAGTTCAATGGAGCAGCTTTTATTCAGGGCCAAGTCTCATGCAATATCTGTGAGCTTCTCGAGCAGAGACGGTCGCGTGGGTCAGTGTCAGAGCACAGGAGGCATAGCCGTCATGACAACTCTCTCTACTGATGGTGGACAACTGTACCGCAGTGACAGTTCAGGGATCTTGCTCCTCTATGGGCAGGAGGGAGAGCCCGCACAGCACCCCAGACAGCAGAGGGCAGAGCAGGAGAAGAGAGAAATGGCACATAGGAGACACGCACTGGGAAGCCCCAGAGAGATGGGAGACAAGCAGTTAGAAGTCCCTCTTTCACAGTGTATGCCTTTCCCTCCTCCACGGAGCCTTGCCTACTCTCCTTTATCTGGGTTAGATTTGCTCCGATACTGTTTAATAACGCCGAGCACATCTCTCATCATACTTTCTCTTAATTGTTTCACATATCTCCATTGTTTAACACAGCCTTGGTTTGTTCATTTTAGGGGTGGTACGTGGAGGGGTAGACACACCTATGCTCCGTGAGCACAGTCGCTACTGTAGAGGAGACAGATGTTTGTTGAGTGAATCGATGACTCAACAAACAAAATCTCAACTTGCTTCAGAAAAGATCTCCACCTACACAGGAATGTTGGTCATCTAATTTCATATCTTTACTAGCCATGAGCTTTAGGGCTTCTTGGTAGAGAGACTGGAATTTGGGATGTGCGAACGAAGAAGATTAGGGGAAAAACATATATTGCATCTTCCCCGGGCCCGATTTGCCCCTTTTGTTTTATTTAAGATTTTTATCTTCTTTGTCTAGGCCTGAAAAGGGGAGGGAAGAGAGCCTGCAGGATGTTAATATGGAGGCATCAGCAGAGATACAAGCAAGTGCATAATTCAGATTAGCTGAGCCTCCCCAATGGCCCACAGCCCATGGTGTGATACGGTTTTCTGGCTCATGAGAGAGATAGTTACCTTAATGTTTGGAGAATTTTCTCTAGGTAAATATTTATTCTAGATTTGGAAAGCAGTAAGCATCACCACGTTCCTGTGAACATGTTTTCCCCTTTTAAAAAAAATAAACTTGTTCACAAGAGGCGGTAGGAGACCCCATCCTGCCGGGCCTGCAATCAGACTGACTTCAGTTTCCCTCCCAGACCAGTAACCAAATCTATGATCCATGCCGGTTTTTAAACCGCACCACATTAAATTATTTGGCAGAATTACATCAGACATGAAATTTGTATCTCTGTCTCATTAGGAATGGTAATAATTATACATCAGCTCATCACGATAAATTATTACATCAAACAGAAAGGACGGGCCTGCCTAATACTGTAGGAGACTTGTATTTGCTAACCCTTCTGATATTCAGAAACTTTAAACAACATGCACATCATTTAAGTTCATTTAAGTTCTTGGAAGAGAGGAGCACGAGGCAGCAAGTAGAAAATCTTGGCCCACATTTGCGACGACATGGATGGAACTAGAGGGTATCATGCTGAGCGAAGTAAGTCAATCGGAGAAAGACAACTATCATATGATCTCCCTGATATGAGGAAGTGGAGATGCAACATGGGGGGTTTAGGGGGTAAGAAAAGAATAAATGAAACCAGATGGGATCGGGAGGGAGACAAACCATAAGAGACTCTTAATCTCACAGAAAAAACTGAGGGTTGCGGGGCTGGGGGGTAGGGGGGAGATGGGGGACGTGAAGGAGGTGGGGTTATGGACATTGGGGGGGTATGTGCTATGGTGAGTGCTGTGAAGTGTGTAAACCTGGTGATTCACAGACCTGTACCCCTGGGGATAAAAATACATTGTATGTTAAGAAAAAACATTTAAAAATTTAAAAAAAAAAGAAAATCTTGGTTCAGTTTTTCACATTCTGGGGACAAGGGCAGCAGAGAGTGTGTGAGGTACTGAGGTGAAGTTCTCAACCACAGACTCTGCAAATAACAGCAATCCGTCAAAGACCGTGGCTTATACTGCTTACTCTCTTTAATCCACACTCACGTGGGAAGCTGAGTGCAATTTCATCAGACATAAAGATAATACAGTATGACCGGAAGAATGTCTGATTTAGATGGACCGAAATCTCAGTCCCTGCCTAGACTTACTGCCAGTTGAATCAGAGCAGGTCCCATCATACCTTAACCCTCAGTAACTAACAACACCTATAAAATGGAATTGATGTTAATGCTGCTCTGGGTAGTTAGGAAATTTTAGCAAAATAGAGCACGTGAAAAATTAAAAAACAACTTGGAAACAGGAAGACCTCCACAAATGTCAGAGTTAATGCATTTATGTCACTACCTTATTCTAGATAGATTTTCATGTAGGTGTTAAGGCAGCTACATCAGTAAATATAACATATTTGTCATTTGGAAGATCAAATATCTGGGAGTTGACTTCATTTTTCGTTCTCAGGTTTCGTCCAGATGTTTTGGCACTTTGGAGCCAGCCTAATTTTTTCCTGCCCGATGCATTTCATTTCTGCAAGGACTGCCAGAATTCCGGCTGATTAAAATAAGTCACATTAATTCTTATCTTTTTCAGTTCAATTAATGTTGCCATTGAAAAATCTAGATGCAATTCTAATTTCTCTTTCGGGGAATTCTATCTGTGTGTGAGGTGGTGGTGATGACGGCGTGGCGGTGCTGATAGGGTGTTACTTTCAAGTAGCTGTCCTGGAAATAATGAAGGAATATAGCAAGCCTAGTGGAAAAAGCAATGAATCAACTACAGATGGAAAGAGGTATTTGTTTAAAAAAAAAACATATAGATATAGATATCTATATCTCAGGAGGACAGAAAGATTCGAGTCTATGTTCATCACCAAATATGCATATAAAATGTAACTGTCCTTCATCCTACAAGATCGATCTGCTAAGATCTCGTTTCTGTGGCTAAAAGCCCCCTGTGCACACTTGAAAGCTACGCTTCGGTGGGTGGCTACAAGTTGTTGTTCACATTCTGCTGTCACCTGGGGCTCCGCCTCCTCCCCTCCTAAGGTACATGGCACATTTACTCACAGGGCAAACTCAGAAGCCGGGTCATCCATTGGCAGCTGTTTCCCAGACTTCTGTAACTGTTCCACTCTGCCTCTGGAATGCTCTGCTTCTGCAAATTCTCCACATTTATTTCATCCACGGCCCCCATGATTTGCACTTGCCTCCATTTCAAGGATCCTCATGGACCCTCCACACAGTAGGCGCTCAGTATAGATTTGCTCAACCATGTAGCGAATAAATGAGTGAAAGAGGTCTGCATATACCAAAGAAAATTCAACAATTTAAGTTGTGTTGCACTTAACACGATTCCTGAGTGGGGAGATCTCAATTCAGAGTTATCCATTCATGCATTTTAATGGTCATATTTAGCGTGCTTTAATACCCCAAACCAGCTTGACATATTTAAAACTTAACAGAAATTAGGCTTTTAGAAATATCCTCTCTTTGTCATTCTCTTATTTGATCATACAGCTGTGCCTAGAAGTGGCTAGGGTTACAGTGCTCACACAGTGGGTGCCTTCCCCTAGCCCAGCCCAACCCCCAGGAAAGGAAGAGCCCTGACTTGAAATCTACTCTAGCATAGGGATACAGAGATTGGCTAACTACTGGCCATAGTCCAAATCTAGTCCACACAGTCTATTTTTGTATGGCCCTCAACCTAAGAATGGTTTTTACACTTGTAAATGATGACATACGATAATTGCATGAAATTTAAACTTGAGCATAAATATAGTTTTATGGGAACAAAGCCATGCTCATTCATTTCTGTATCATTTATGGTTGCTCCTATGACAGCAGAGTTGCAGTTGTGATAGGTACCTTGTGGCCTTCAAGTCCTAAAATGTTTAATGTCTGCCATTTGATAAAAAAAAAAAAAAAAAAGTTTGTCAATCCCCATTCTAGAACCATGGCTATAGTTCAGTGTTGGTATTTCACACAATCAGTGCAAATGTTTGTTTAATAATTATGTGTACAGGCCAAGTCAGCTTCTGTCTATGTGAGGTTATTTCAGGAGCCTTAGTATTCAAATAACATCTATGATGACAGTAGGGCTGTAATGACACATTCATTTTTTGTTTTTTGTTTTTTTTTTCCTTTGGGAGAAATAATATACAGCCCAGCTCTAACTTGTAAGACATTTTGTGCAAATTAGTCACCCTCTATGGGCACCCTCTGTGGACAGCAAATTATAGAAAGCAACCCATGCCTCCAGGAAAATCCAAACCTGTCCAAGATGCAGGACTGGGTAAACTGAGTGATGCCAGGATTTCATTCTCCATTCACCCCTCGGATTGATGTCTAGGGGCAATATACTAAGAGTACAATGATAATCGGTGGCCTTGGGTATCACATAAAACTATATCACATCGTCTTAATGTTTCTAACATGACTAAGTTACCACTCTGTTGTAAACTCACTTGCTATATACATTCTTTAAAGATTTTGATGGAGAATTTGTAGAGACTGCATAAGTATGGAAGGGACTTTCAGATTCCAGGATCAAGGCAGGTTTGCAGATGAAATTCAAGAGGAAAGCTTGTCACCCAAAAACTTGTCCATTATTTCAACAAGGACCAACCAATATCGACAGTCCAGGTATACTGAGTTCATCCTTAGGAACACCTTGGATGTTTACTGTATTTTTTGAGAACTAGGATCTTTCAGAAATCAACACTAGGGCAAGGTGTTGTGAATATATGAATTGATCTTTCAGCTCAGCCAAATGGCTTATCAGGCAAATAACTGCTCTCCAGACCTTTGCAACAGAACCTGGTGAGAATTGTCATTTCAGTCTATTACAGGGGAGCAGGACTCCCCCCTCACACTATTGAATGAAAACAAGAAAGTTGGCAGGTCAAAAGATTATCATAATATACGGCCTTCCAAATCACAGTAGAGATTACAGATCTGGGCACTCGTTTTCCACCCAATCAATAATAAACCAGTTCTCATTTTCCAAAGTGGGATTGGTTTTCTGTGTTAGCCTCAAAACAAAAACACGCTGCTTAGCAGGATGTCCAAGACAGCACCTCACAGCCTGGCCCTGGACAGCATGCTGTCACCAGGTTTAGTCAAGTTTTCATAACTTTGTTTACTTCATAAACAAACAGCTTATTGCAGTGAATGGAAAGAATGCCCAATCCAGGCAAAAAGAAAGCAATTTCGGTATCTCACAGAACTCCTGGTTGCAGGGCCCCTGCTCATATCTCCCCATTTCCCCCTAGTGCCGGCTAAATCTCTGTTGGTTACAACTGGCAAAGCACAGAAAAAAAGTGGTTATAATACACAAGTGGTCAATGAGGCAGCCTTTAAGGAAAAACACTGCTGATAAGATAAACAGCTTGTGATGTCCTTAATTATAATATTTCATACTCATTTAGCCATCTCCACATCACAGAGCTAACAAAGTGGATTTCAAACAGGAAATAAGACTCCCTTCCCACCAGCCCAGAGGCCTAATTATAAAATAGCAACCTACTTTTTCTGTAGTGAATACGGAGCTTTTTTTTTTCTCCAACAGAATTTATTGAGCTCATTACTAGGCTGCTTATGAAGTGATTTGAAATGAGGCAACATTAAAGCATTCCACAAATCCCTTGTACTTAGTCATCCTGACACTTTATTTGAACTCAGAGCATTGATAGGGATAACTGCAGCAACCCCACACTTCTGACTCTATTATCTGACAGGAGGTCTGGAATCCAAAAAATGATATATCATCAAACTTTCTTAATCATCACAATAATTTGTCGGAAAGAACCAGGTATAATTCGGGCAACACCAGAGGGGCTTTGCTGCTAGAAACCAGGAGAGTGTGGCGTGTGGTAGCCTTAGAGGAACAGAGCCACATTAATCAGGCACTGAAAGGACCGAAGGCAGTGTATGTGCATGTGTATTTTAAGAAAAATTGACAGATAGGATTCAAAGCCAAAAGCACTGAACTCCCTGCATGCTATTAGAACAACTCTGACTTCTGTTCTCTTGTAATCCAAGAGGCAGTTGTAGACCGACCCTCACTGGGTTATCGCTGAGGCTAATACAGCACAGTTAAAAACTGATCTGCAGAAGTTTCAAAGAGGAAAAAAAAAAAAAACTCTGAAGAAGGACACAAAAGTCTATGGCAGTTGACTATCTGCTATGTGAAAATATGGCTCATTTTTTTTGCCTTTTATTGCCTCTTTCCCTAACTTACTGAACCAGTAATGAATCAGAACCTTAAAAAAAAAAAAAAAAGTCTCCTGTTAGGAATTATGTTTTCTATCTCAGTGGGTCCTATACATATCCTGATGAGCCGTCTGCCTTCAAAAAATGTCAGTGTTTAAGGAGAAATTTCATCGAGGAGAAGGTGTATGGGTGCATGTGTGTATCTGAAGTGGGGGGACATCCAGACTGTAAAAATAATGCATCTCAAATGCAGTTCTCCCCTTAGAGTGGGGCTATGTCTTTTCAGTGATAGCTACTACTAATCCCGAGTACATTTCCTACCACTGTTCAAAGTCCACTGGCCATACTTAAAGGTCAAATGTGGTTGTTTCACCAAGGACACATTGGAAGAAACTTCAGAGCAATAGAAAGGACTTCTGGTTTTTCTAGCTCAGGCCATGAAGTAGTACTGCAGCATGACAGTAGGTTCTAGGGAGTCCCATCTGACTAGAATACCAGAACATGTGGTGTCTACTATTACCCATGAGATCTTTAACTTTCACAGTTTAAATTCCAAACCAAGTCCATTACATCTCAACTGAAAATATGTCCCTCAAATGGCTTCCTTGGGGAAATTATGTGTCAACATCCCTTAAGAAAATATGAATGAGTGGAGGGTACCTGATATAATATTTTCCTCAAAAGAAAGAGGAGCCTTTGCTCTAGGCACAATCTCCATTATGCCTCCGTATACTGAATGTTGACTACATGCAAGGATTGGGACCAAGTTTTGTAGAATTTTTTTAAAAAGGAAATCCCATGAATTCCCATCTAGAACTTCTTTTGGCTCACAGCTGTAGAATGAGAAGGAGCAAAACATGGGATTTAACATATTCTGTAGTTAAACTCCAAGAGGAGCAGACCCCATCATTGATATGTAATGTGCACATCACCAATAGTTCTGAGACACCATGCCTGGAAAAGAGGTTTCATTTTCCTAGATTTGTTTCCTGAAGGTCTTTTCACTTACTCTTTGAACATCCTGGTCTCCTAAGTCTTAAAATAATCAATGCTACTCACCTCCATTTCCACTCATTTGTACTATATCTACTGGTACAATGGATCTCAGTATCACAGAACCATTGTTCCTCTTAGAACTTGGATTATCTACCATGGCTCCCACGCAATCCCATCAGACTTACTATTCATCATGAAATGCTTTTGTTCTTTGTTCCCTTTTCCCACAAATTATCAGCTCTGATTCTGATTTTTATTGATGCCCTATCTAGGCTCAATCTCATAGGACTCATGTCAAATGTATAAACATTTGAGATGGTGTTGCACAAATGATTAGGAGCTGGGGATCTGGTGGGAGGCCTGGGTGGCTCAGTAGGTTGGGTGTCTGCCTTCAGCTCAGGTCATGGTCAAGAAGCCCTGGGACTGAGTCCCACATCAGTCTCCTTGCTCAGCAGGGAGCCTACTTCTCCCTCTTCCTGTGCACTCTCTCTCTCTCTCTGACAAATAAATAAACAGAATTGTGTAAAAACAAAAACAAAAATAAAAAAACTTGATTTCTGTGTTTCTGTCTCTCCACCAGTAGAAAGGTAATAAACACTTCAGTGTGCCAGACTCTGTGGTAGACACTAATGATTCAACATGGAAGCTATCAAAGAATTTTAAGTAGATAAGTGATATATACTAGCTTCTTCCATGACCAGCAGTGTGACCTTAAGTCTAACAATAATCTCTTGATGCCTCAGTTTACTCAACTTTAAAATTATGATAAAAATAGTACCTCCCTAAGAAAGATTGCTAAAAAGATTGTGGTAATAGTAAGCTACAAATAAATATTAGCCATTAGTAGTAAACTGTGTCCATGATACAATCTTTTATACTGCTGCAACTTTATATATAAAGATATATATATATATCTTTTATACTGCTGTAACTAAGAAAAGCTGTCTCTATTCTCTCATTTTTAAAATTCTGTTACCAGTTCACTTATTAAACTCTGAAAATCCTGTTTTCATCTTTCATTCATTCACAGAAATATTTACTAAACCCTTCATAAGTACAGGGCCTCTACCAGATGGTGGTTATACAGTAAAGAAGACAAACACAATTTCTACCCTGCCAATCCTTGCCAAATATCTCCTCAAAATTGCCATTCCTAATGATTATTCACAGTCCCTTCCTTCTTGGCCTCTAATTATTAAAATATTGGACAGCCTATTTTTATCAACTTTTCCCATTCATTGGCATCCATATTCTTTTAGTTCTTCTATTTTTCTGATCCTGCCATCTAGTCTCTTTCTGGAGCCTCAGTTTCCCACAGTCTTTTATTATGAGAATATACAGCTCTCTGTCCCTATAGTATTTTCTCATCAAAGTTCCCCATTCTCAGGGCTCCTGTTACTACTTCTTTACAAATGACTCTTGACTTTCTGATCACTTTATCTTCTGACTGCTTTCCTGATTTCACTCAATGCTTCTTAGTGTTTATTTGTCATCACCAACAGGGTACCCTGACAAGTCCTCAAAGTCAACATATGCTAAAATCAGTATTCCATCTTTTACATCACCCAGCCCCATCTCCTGAATTTCTTACCTTTTATCTCATATACCTGAGTTTAAACCTTCAAAGTCATATGTTATTCTTTCTTTATTCAACCCACTTTCCTCATTCTTTAGCTGATTCCATGGATTCTATCTTTATATAATATTCTATATTATTAATCTTATTATTGCCATTATCCTTGTTCAGACACCTCTTCACCCCTCCCTTGAACTATTATACTCATCTTTTATCTATCCCCACTCCACACCCCTCACTCAGTCTTTTTATCTCTTGATTCATCACAAAGGATATTGCTGGATCCATGTTCCACAAGCTCTACTTGGGTTTTGTATTGCCTTTTCCAAAATATTTAAGGGTTTCTCCATCACCCAACAAAGTCAGTCAACACTTTAAGCCTAATATCTAAAGCCCTCTATGCTCTGGCCACACAGTATCTTCAAAAATAAGGTCTTCCATCTATAAAATTCTTTACAGTTTGAAAAGCACTTTTGCACTTATTATTTTATTTACTCTAACACTCATAAAATGCCTTATGATTTGGATATTATCATAACATAAAAATCCTATGTTATTCATAAGTCATAAAAGTGTTACAGATGGGGAGACTAAGGATCAGAGATTTGAATTTTTCTTAAGTTACATAAGCATTTGTGAAGCAGAAGTTGGCAGATTTTATGAGAGGATTTTGACCTAACAGTGCAATAAACACATCTTATTTTTTTTCAAATAATAATACCTCTCATTATTCTCCTTTGTGAAGCATAAAATAAAAAAAAAAAATCAGAAATTGTAGAAAGAAGTTGGTGAAAGGAATTAAAAGTCAGCAAACCTGCATTTAAGTTTGGGCTTTTTATTAATTTCTAAGTCCATTGACAACAGTATGCTTTATTTTATTTTTCTACAAGACAGCCTCATACTTCCTGAAGCACATTTACTTCATAAAGAAATAATGAAGAGTAATGGAATTATATCCATTTTAAGTACTGAATTCTAAACCATGTAGCTATCTTCTTTGATATGATGCATCAAAGCTTTTTTTTTTTTAATAATCATTAGGCATCTGTATTATCCCTACTTGTAGAGAGGCAAATGTAAAGTTAAATACCTTCTTTAAGTAAGTTCACTGTCAGATAAAAACTCAGAACCCTCAACCTACACAATCAGGTAACATTTTTACTTCAGAGTAATCTATCAAATATCTTTAGTCAAGAAAAAAAGGGAGTTCCATAATATCAGCTCACAGTTTATGTTTCTAAATAAAGCAACCATATATTTATATAGTAAAGAAGACACAGAGTTCACAGCGCAAAACATTGGAAATAATTTCAAGGGCAATTATAATAAATCTTTCAACTTTCCATTGAAATTAGATCTTTTAACACCCAAATCTATATTTTTCACAATTTGCTGCTTTCAGAAAGGCAGAGAAGAAAAAATGAAAAAGGAATGAAAAAGAAAGAAAGAAAAAGGAAGGAGGGAAGAAGGGAGGGAGGGAAGGAGGGAGGGAGAGAGGGAGGGAGGGAGGAGGAAAGGAAGGAAGAAAGGGAAGGAGGGAGGAAACTGCCTTAAGAACTGAATGAGGAATCATTGCCAGGGTAACACACAGGGCGCCGTCATCACCTGCTCATCACTAGAATGGAGAGGGGGGGTTGTGGTCAATAGAGTCAAGCAAAGGAATTCTGAAGAAGCAATGAAAGGCACTACAGCTGCTACACTCAGGACCCACTGATCATGGTCTAGTTAAACACTCTGTAAAATCTTTTTCAGCTTGGAAAAAGGGGTGAGGAAAATAGCTCCTCAGCTGTTGTCTGCTGATAACTCAGGAGCAGTAGAAGGAAACTCTACCTGTGTCCTCCAAGAATTCCTGATTCTGAACCCACACGGCACTGGATATGGAACTTTAAAAATCATTTTAGGTTCAAAAGTATTTTAAAGATGTTTATTTCTTTGGGTATAACAGCATATCCTTCATGAAGACTCAAATTCAGATGCTGTTAGTCACAGTTAGAGGAAACAAAACAGACCCAGAACTAGAAGGAAAAGCAAACTTAAGTTAATGATAAATTTCATGCAGCATTAATATAATTTAAAAAAAAAAAAGGTTTAGCAAGAGAACTATAGGTGACTCATTGAGATTTGTGCTTGCATTCGGTTTATCACCAGTATATACAAATGTGTTTGGTGACAATGTGCAGATCAATCTCCTGATACTTTACTTACTTTATTGGGAGAAAACATACTCATGACTTACAGACATCTCATGGTACTTAGCAAATAACAAGTCTAGGTTTTCTCCTTTTTATCTGCCTTCTTCCAAAATTTAAAGTAGAAATCAGCTCATAATTCCAATTTTTGGTCTTTAGATCAAGGCTTAATCTAATGAATTTCTAATCACCATGTATGGAGCTGGTGGCAGAATAAATAATTCCCTTTTAAAAAGATTTATTTATTTATATATTAGAGAGAGAGAGAGAACATGAACAGAGGGAGAGTGATTGTAAGGCAGAGGGAGAGGGATTGAGACTCCTCAAGCAGACTCTCCAATGAGCACAGAGCCTTGACATGGGGCTGGATCCCAGGACCCTGGGATCATGACCTGATCTAATATCAAGAGTCAGACGCTTATCTGACTGAGACACCTGGCCACCTCCAGAATAAATCATTCTTATTTCCCACCTCCTCTCACATACTTTACATTTCACCTGTTAGTTCGTCCATCATCAGTTTGAGCCACATGTGTCAAAGTATTTATTTTTCCTGGTTAATTGAAAATAGGAATATTAACTAAACAAATAACCCAAACCATTAAAAGAATTCATGCTTCTCTCCTTTTTCCCTTGATCTAGAAATTAAAATAAATAAATTCTACTTCTAAAGAATCCTATAATGCTTTAGTTGTAAAAACTAGTTTGTTGCTCCATTTGAGATACGGGTCTGCCAACATTTACAGTTAAAATGCGTATTTTAAAAAGTGAGACATGCTCTGATAGAAGCATTATTCCAGTATGACATAATAGCTAACAAGACTTCCGTCCAACTGTGACATTCTTTACCACAACTGAAAGAAAATGTGTTTGCATTCAAAATAGTCTCTTTGTTGTTCACAGTTACAACATAGATTCAGAATGCATTTCCTATTACTATTATTTATTCTTCAAAGCTTTTTACTAAGAGAAGTCAGAGTCATGTATATAGACTTTGGCTTTTGGTACCTGTGTTTCTTCTGTCTAGTAATGTAAAATAATCATACATAGGACATAAGCAACATCCATCAAACAGACATAGGAGTAAATATTTCATAAGTTCTGACAGTTACAGTGTACTGCTAAAGTATAATCTTATTTGATAAAACACAAACTTGCTTCAGCCGTTAATCTGAGCTTTTCATGGATCTAAATACTTACCATGAATAGTTTATTAAATGCGGTTACTTCTATTGTTTAATTAATGTATTTAGATCTTGAAATATATGAATTTTCTTAATTCATAAAATTCTCATTAGGAACTAGATATATTGGAAAATATACTAAAGAATATTAAATTTTTTTTTTTTTAGTTTTAATACATCTTAAAGAATATGAACTATGTTGTTAAGAGCTAGGAAATATAGAATTACATAATGGTTATCAATAGAGCCATTGGGTAGTTTAAAAAAAAAATCAATGAATTAAAAATCCATCTACACACACAAAAAAAATCCATCTACACAGACAGGTCATCAGTGGGATTAATGTGGTAGAATGTCCTTCTGGCAAGGAATCAACAGCTGGCAACAGCTGGATGAACAAAGACGGGGTCCTTCAGTAGCTCAATGTCATTGCAAAGATGCTGAGATACACAGATATTGTTAGCATTATGAATTGTGTGTTTTTCTATCCAACTGCCATGTATATTCTCAACTTGTTGGGGGTCAGCATAGAGGAAAATGCTTAGCCACTATAGTTTTTATGAAGCAAGAAGTGGGACATGTAAAACAGAGAATGTGAATTTAGCTGCCGTAATAGAATAAGGAGGTAGAATGATAAATGCAAAGGAAATTTTTTATTTCTGACAGTGATAAATCACACATTGGGTAATTTCTGTCCAGAATTACTGCCTTGCCTGAACCAGTGACCCATTCACCATCTACCCATAGGAATAAAGATCACTTTTTATTGCTTCGTCTTCTCTTCTCTCTCAGGTTATTTTTCTGAAAGTTGTAGATTCTATAGAACTCCCTGTGGGCTATTGAATTCCCGTATACTTTCCCAAGTCTAAGTCATTCCACAATTAGTCTGGGAAGTGGTTGGGAGCATTGGTGGAACTCATTCAGACAGCCTTCTGATTATAGTTGGCCTAGGTCTCTAAAGGTTGTGCTCAGCACAGTCTTCAGTGAAAGCCCGTAAGCCGAAGGTTCTCTCTGAGCAACCAGAGCTGGGCAGCTACTTCCCTCTCAATATACAGTGGGCCTCCCCACCCCTTCTGTCAAAAAGAGGGGGAGGAAGTGAGAAGCAGGCAAGGGAAAGGAGAAGACTGCTCTTCTCACATGTCAGTATATATACATATTCTATCTGTGACATTAAGCTCTTGAGCACTAAGATAAAAAATCTCAGAGTTTTGATGGAAATCACAATGAGCATCACTACAGTAACTAGACATTGCCTAGGGTGCTGAAGCATCTGTCCTCCATTCTTGTTCACCACCCTCTCCCAAGAATTCAATCACTATTTTGCCAAACTCACTTTTCCAGTTTTCAGAAGTAGAAAAAGAAAAAAAAAATCTCTTATTGTCGGAGAAAGGGGAATTTAGAGTCCAGTACTCATTCTTACATGCATCTGGTAGAGGCCCACTTTTATTAGCACACTGAGAGTGGAGGGATACTTCTCAAGGAACACATATAGAGTTGGTCTTTTATTCACCTACTGTCTAGAAACTTCAACCCAACTTTAAAAATGGTGGAGAAGAAAAGCAAGTGGCATTTCAGAAGACAGACACTAATGCAAAGTGATTGGAAGGAGGAGTTTTGAAGTTAGGCAGATTTGGTTTCCAATTCCACCTCCTGCATTTAATGGCTCTGGGTGCTCTTGGATATGTCGCCTAACTTAATCTATAAAATTAAAAAATGGAATCAAACTCATTGAAGGATTTCATTAAATGAATATAAAGTTTTAGTCTTATTTCTGATAGCCATTATCAGTCAAAAGAGATCAGGAAGAAAGATGGTGCTGTAGTGAAGTTTCAATAAAAGCATTTTCATTGGAAATGCATGTTGAGTGAGTTATTATTAATTAGCTAAGCATTTTCTTCCCTGAAATATGTATATCCTTGCTGAGTATATGGAGTATGGGCTTAGTCAAATCAGATCAGACCATGTAATTCAGGTCATCTGAATTTCACTGCCTGTCATTTCCAATCATGCTTCATGGTAGCTGCTGAGAGAAGAGACTCCTGCTGCTTGGGCTGCAGGGTACAACGCAGAATACTGAGTCGCCAGACCCCACCACCTTGCTCAAGTAGCCTGACTCTGCCTTAAAGACAGATTGATACTCATAGAACTGTTGCCTTGGATTTAGTGTTAATACAAAACACAAGAACATTTTCTCCTTCATCAGCTAAATTTATGTGTTCTGTCCCTTTCCCTTGTAATGTTTAAAAAAATAAGCGAGATAGTGAAATAAGTCAATTGGAGAAAGACAACTATCATATGATCTCCCTGATATGAGGAAGTGGAGATGCAACATGGGGGGTTAGGGGGATAGGAGAAGAATAAATGAAACAAGATGGGATTGGGAGGGAGACAAACCATAAGTGACTCTTAATCTCACAAAACAAACTGAGGGTTGCTGGGGGGAGGGGGATTTGGGCGAGGGGAAGTGGGGTTATGGACATTGGGGAGGGTATGTGATATGGTGAGTGCTGTGAAGTGTGTAAACCTGGCGATTCACAGACCTGTACCCCTGGGGATAAAAATACATTATATGTTTATAAAAAAATAAAAAATAAATAAATAATTTTTTAAAAAAATAAGTGAGAATAGCTAAGGAAAGGAGATCAGACTAAATATAAACCCTAATCATGGTCTCCATATAGTCTACTTGGGTATCTACTGTTAGCTTTTATTTTACATTTGTTCTCTGATGCAATAATACAATTTTTCTCCTTTCTTTCCATCTCTGGAAGAATTATGGAAACAAAGACTCATTCACTACTATGTACTACGACTCTCTTCACATGTGGTCTGCACAGTGCCCAGACTGCTGACAGCCTCTGTGTACAGACCCTGGTATGTTTATTTTGCCATTCTCTCAAGGGCCAAGAGAAACAGCAGGGTGATTACTACATTTATCCCTCCCCACTCTCCCACGCCCAAAAGTCAGCTTTAAAATGTTCACAATAGCATCGACATCGGCTGTAAGATAATTCTTTCACAAATTTTTTTTCTACTCTCTTCCTGGTATAATGCTCCTATCTTGAGATCTAGGCATTGTAGGATCCTTCCCTTCCCTTATCACTCTTCAAGAGCAGGAAGTGCCCCCCAAGCTCCCTTCCCCTCTCAACTCAGAGCAGAAATCCATTGACTGTGTTTGCTGTATTTATTACTAGTCCTTAATGTGTTTTAAATGTTAATGAAATGGGAAATGCCCTCAGCCACCTCTAAATCTAGTATTTCAGACTAGTTTCTCAGAATTGGCAGAATTTGCCAGCTTTGCAAGACAATATGGTCAAATTTGGAAAGACCTAGGACCTCGAATTATTGATTCCTTCAACAGTGAATATATGCAGTTCCCATTGCTGATAAATAAGCTTCAAACGAGAAGGTCAAGGCATTCTAAAAGGTGGGAGCCAAGAAATGCATCTGACTGAGGTGGGGACCAAAATACACAAAGCTAAATCCCTTGTCCAGAGTTTAATTCAATGACCATGGAGCTCTGATACTTTGACAGTACTGCATTCACTGAGGATTTTTTAAAATTTATTTGTTAATTTGTTTGAGCCAAAACAACTATTCACTGAGAATCTCAGCAATTAAAAGCAAAAGTTTTTTTTTTCCCTATTGTGAAGGACAGATGATAATTTCTCCTCACATTTCATTTTTTTGTTCTTTAATCAATCTGTTTTATATATCTAAAGCAATAAAACTACCACTACTTTGGGAACAGCATTTTGCATTTTAATAAGCTTTAATATATTAGTTAGGCAGCATTATAAATAGACCTCTTATTCCTGGGGGAGGTGGATCGACCATGATTGCCTGAGAAAAACAGAAACTAATAGTACGGATTTAAAAAGGAGCCCGTGGCAAAGTGTACATCAGTTTCAGCAACAACTCTACATCATTTACAAGTGAGAGTAGCTCAATGGGACCAAAGGCAAGATGGCAAGCAAAAGATTCCTGAGATGACATCTGTCATGATTCTCTGTCTGAAGACTGATACAATCTGAATGAATCCTTTACCCTAATTGTCTTCTAAGCTGTGAAGTTTCCATTATACAGCATATACCTTCCGTTCCCATACTCACATTCCTTGATGGTAGTCAGTGGAACAGCTTTTCCATAAGTAAAAAGCACCAAAGAACCTTCTGCAGATGGCTCAAAGAAATATGGGACCTCGTGGAAGATAGTTTAATGACCACTAACTCTACATAATTTTCTCTTCTTTTGAAAAGCCCAAAACATAGGGCCCCGCTCAGACAAAGAGAGCAGGTAAATTACCAGTTATGACCCTTGATTCTTCAGAGAAGGTCAAAATTATGAAGGAATGGATAGTTTGAGGCTCCACAGCATTAGGAGAATCAAGCGAAGCTTAATTACTGACTGTAATCGAAATGCGAGATAATATCCTGCGAAAACAATTCAAAAGATCAGTGACTGCTTCAGTGAAAGAGGTGGCCAAACATTATTATATTTTTTCTGTATGGTTACATGCCAGAATCACTTGTCATTGTAGAAAAACCGACTGTCACAGGACAGAGTAGGAAGTGTGCTGAAAGAACTGACTGCCTAGAATACATAGACAGCAAAGTTTGGCAAAATTCACTCCAGCTATTTGATCATGAGTATAAAGGTACTGGGTGGCAAAACAGTGAGCCCAAAAGTGATAGCCAGTAGAAAAAAAGAGAGAAAAGAGCTGAGCCTGACCAAATGCTGGAGGGTAGAACTATCAGAATACTCAAAACAATAAATTATGGACCACAGCCCATACAGACCAAATCAGGCAAACAAACTACAACCCAAAAGCTGTTTTGTAAATAAAGTTGTGCTGGACTTCAGCCACGCCCCTTTGCTTCTGAGTTGTCCATGGTTACATGCACGCTACATCAGCAGAGCTGGACAGTTGTGAGACATCCAATTGCCTGCAAAGGCTAAAATGTTTGCTATGTAAGCTTATAGAAAAAGGTGCCGACCCTTGGACTGAATAGGAGAGGGATACATGGCTGTGGAAGAAAGTAATGAGTGATTCCATCCACAGGCACAAAACAAAAAGAGAAACTACCGTGTCTATTCAGCAGGCTACACCGAGTGGAACCATCAGATGGTGAAGAAGGTTCCCCCACACCCACCCCAATCATCACTCCAAGATTACCAAGCTGTACTCTCAGAAGTTTGAATAAAGACAGTTCAGGATGGGAAAGAAGAGGTTATCCCCCAGGAAGTCATACATTTCAAACACATAGTTCATTTCAAAAACATTTGTTGAGCCCCTACTGTCTGCCAAGTCCTAGGCTGGGTAGGCATCAGGGATCTGAATGATTGTAACAAATTTCTGATCACAAGAGCTGGGGAATCGTTACAGAGTAGATTAAGATGAAACATAAAGCTAGCCAGGCCACTTCTCCAAACTTTTAGAAATCAATGCAGAGAGTAAGGCTTCTTCTAACAAAAGTCTTTCTTCTTGCTACTGTCAGAAACATGGTCCTGGCTCAGCTTGGCTTTCATAATGAGAGGCATCACTCAAGTGTGAAATCTAGATTTTCCTTTCTGGAAATATATAGTCAGAAAGTGCCAAGAGATGATCCTACACCGAACGGGTTTTAAATGATGCTTTTTTTAATCAATTGACTTTTCAGTTGAACTCACTAATTTTATTCCTGTCCTTACATTACAGCTCTCCAGACAATCTTTAGCTCTATGAGAAGTATCTGTTGCCTTGTGTTTTCTTAGCCCTCTAATATAGAGAGAAATAATGAAAGGTTGGAAGACATAGGATGGAAAGA
This sequence comes from Meles meles, assembly GCF_922984935.1. NCBI lineage: Eukaryota > Metazoa > Chordata > Mammalia > Carnivora > Mustelidae > Meles > Meles meles. The sequence goes on from NC_060070.1 coordinate 40,434,151, forward strand.
GAAGGATTAGTCTTTGTGATATTTGTAAACTCATTGTTAGGCTGAAATTGCTTTTTAAACAGTAGGTCACCCTTGATATTCTATGCACTAGAGCTCTTTTATTGTTGTATTTTCACTGCAATTCGGCTATAACAAATAGAGAGGTTCTTTAATGGATCTTTGCTATTCTCTCATCCATGTGGGAAGTACCAACTCATAATGCTACTAGAATAATTTTCTCCTCAAATTCATCTACTACCTTTCATTCACTACCTCCCTGAAAACATATAATGGATCTGTGATGCCTATTAAATTAAATTTCAAGATCTCAGCCTAACATGTTATAACCTGCACTAATTGGCCCCCTCCTGTTCCACCGACTCCATCTCACACATGGACCCCTGTGCTTCACTCAAGCCAACAGCCAGCCATACCCTGCATAAAGAGGATCCACTCTGCCTCATGACCTTTGCATTGTCCTACACACTTCCCAGCCTCTCTTTCAAGGACCATTCTGTACTCCTTCTGAACTTAACACTCACTTCTTTCAAGAACTTGGCCATATTCTGCAATTGTCCCTCTCAAAATGTATGCATATATTTATATATACCTTCATTATCTTACTCTCCCAAAATAAATTAGAATGTCTAAAGGACAAGAACATTAACATCCATAATCCCCCATCCTGACAGTGGCACACAAATTGCAGCCTGACTGACAGACAGCATAGGCCAGTTGTATCGTCTACCTTCCCACTTCCCCTTAGTATATTTTCTACCTGTTTCTCATGGTTTTATCTATTTAATGTTTTGTTATGCTCTCTTGAGGTCCTAACACACTGCTGAAAATGAAACATGGATATGAAATCATTATAATAGGGGCACTTAGGCATTTTGCTGCAGGATTTTTGATTTAAACAATTTTTTTTGTGCTGGTATGTGCTTTTTTGTCTCATCATCCATCATGTTTGATAGTAAGCCATTGCCTCTGCCTTTTACTGATTTGCACAAGAGCCCAGTAAGATATTCTCAGCCCGATAGAGATATTCAGGGTCTTGAAATAAATAGGTTCCATCAATATTGGTGATTGTGGACTAATTCAGATGTGTTTTCCTGAAAAATAAAGTGGGCTTTGTTTGAACCTCATGTCAGATTATCCACGTTAGTGTTGATCTGCAGCAAAGACGGGCACTGGCTTCTCAAAATATCTTTTAGCTATTACCTATAAATGCTTGAAAGAATTCACAAATGCAGATACCTTGTTATGCATGCTGCTTCCCGAAACCGCCTCTGAGACACCAGATGGCACAGCAAGAGCTGTACAAGTGACAGATGATAAAGTGTATCAAGCCACATAAATTAACCTCCTCATGGCCATAGTATCAGATGCCACAGGGAAAAGCAGGAGGACTGAGGAGCAACTGCACTATATTACCCACAGGGATGAATTTACAATCCATCTGGGGTCTCTCATGTGAGGATACAGGAACCCCAGATGGCCTGTGAATTTTGAACATTTGTGTATGCAGGGGTTATTTAATCTTTCTGGAAATTAACTGACACTTTGGTCAGGAAGGATGCTTTTGCCAGCACCAAAGCCATGTTTCACTGGGCTCAGACAACTTCTGAATATCATTAGAGGAAATACCCCCAGGCTCACCATGACGGTGCACCATGACGGCTTCTAGGCCAAAAGAGTGAGGAAGGGGCCTGTTTCCTGGATGCGCTTCAACCCAGAGCTAATGAGGCCATACCGTGTGTGGTGTTACTAAGTTTCATAAAGACACCGAGGGACATCACAGGGGACAGAGCAACTGCCCACTACTGAGTTATAAGAGCCCAAAAGCATTCAGAACCAAGTAGAACATACAGAAATAATCATGGAAGGATATATTTCTCAAGCTTGTAAACTGGGACTTAGGTCTATATTGGCACCACTACTCCTGGAAGGTAAACTGCTTTCCGCTGAGCAGTTCTAGAAAGAAGCAACTGCTATAAAACCATGCTGGAAGCAGTTTTTAAAAATGGACTGGCCGGATGGGGGGAAAGAAAAGGAAAAATAGATAAGTTAAGGAAGTAGGACAAGTAAAACATTAATAAAAGCCGGTGAGGATAAGGGCTGGAAGGAACAGAGAGCACATTATTATTGAATGAGTGATGTCCGAACAATCTGCATCTGGAAGGTCTGTTGGGGAAAGCAACAAACCAGACCCTAGCTGCCTGCCATGTGGACGGCTGGCATCAGTCTTTAGAAACTAAGGACCAGAATAATCCCTGGATAAACAGGGACCCAGACCCAGCAGATTGCATGATCAGAGTGAGCAGAGTGGTAAGGAAACTGGGATTACCTAAAACCATTGATGGTAGAAGGAAGGAAGGAGCCTGAGACTATAATTCCATGAACTGGTCACACAGTAGGGCTACAGCCTGGGACTGAGGAAGGAGCCCAATAGCCAGAGGCCAGGACTTCTGGGGAAACTGTTACTTCAGGCTACAGTTGGTCCTGGGACCTTGGGCCAGAGCTGAACCTACAAGTAAGAATTCAAGTCAGCTCTTATGAAAAAGCCTCCTTTTCCCCCCCACATTCACTTTGATTCTCCTGCTTCCACGCATAGAAATTGGTGCTTACTCTTATCTTGTCATTGGTAATTGGCTCTATCTTTGTCTTACTTCTCCATCAACTGTGACTCCTTGAAGGTAGGAGCTAGTATTTGTATTCTAAGTATCTGTCACATGGTAAACACTCAAGAAATAAATTGTTACCTCAACAAATGATCAAGGATTGATGCAATTACTCAAACACAAGATCACACACCAGCAGGGCCACCTGTGAGGCTGGAGAACCACGTGGAGCCATCACCTATGACAGGGCTCTGCACATTATGGCCACTTCTTGCCCACTGCCTGGTTTGTAAATGATTTTTACGGACGCACAGCCACACTCACTTGTTTACCTATTTTGAAGAATCACCACAGAGTTGAGTAGCTGGTCCACAGAACCTAAAATATTTCCTATGTGTCTCTCTCTCTCTCTCTTTTTTTTTTAAGATTTTATTTATTTATTTGACAGAGAGAGATCACAAGTAGGCAGAGAGGCAGGCAGAGAGAGAGGAGAAAGCAGGCTCCCCATGGAGCAGAAAGCCCAATGTGGGGTTCGATCCCAGGACCCTGGGATCATGATCTGAGCTGAAGGCAGAGGCTTTAACCCACTGAGCCACCCAGGCGCCCCCCCATGTGTCTCTTTAATGAAGTTTGCAGACTCCTCACCTATGGAGTTTGTGAAAATACCACTCCCCGAACCCACTCTGAGGTTCCGATTCAGGAGTGGGGTGCAGGCATGAGTGTGAGTGTCTGTATTTGTGTGCATATGCAGTGTTTTCAGGTAAATGTATTTTTAGAAGAGCCACAAAATAATTCTGATGTACAGAATTCACAGAAGAGAAACACCCAATGCCAGGCTCGAACTACCTGGAATAAGTGTTGGAGGTTTAAATAAAGCGACATCATGCTGGGGGCATTAAAGGGTCCTTTTACACTCACGTAAAGTCCTACTGACTTAGCCACCAGGGTTGACCTTCCAACAAGAATTATTCCATGTTGAAATGTAGATGTTTTATTTCCCAGGAACATTGTATGTGAAATCATTCATATTTAGTGAAAAAAAAAATCCTTTTCACAAAATAAACTTTAGGCACTCCAGAGGGCCAAGGGAAATTTTAAGATATAAGTGATTACAGGAAGTGAATTCTGAAAGAAATTGAGCATGAAGTGCTGTTGGAAGTATCCTTAGCGTCTAGGAACTGTTCAGGGGACCTGTGGCAAAAGGAGTAGAGAAAGGGAAGTGAATGGAAAGACAAAATTCTCCAACAACACGGATTGCCCAGGGCCATCCTGAGATGTTAAGAAGTTGTTAGATGTCTTGTTACTGTTTTGTGGCTGTTGCTATTCTAATCCATGAGAAGGTTCCTTTGCCTCTTCCACCAAAGTGTATGTCCAGTCTATTCTCTTCTCTCCATCTAGATTTCCACATCCCCACCTGTCACCTACTCACTTCCAAAACATCATCTCTCTGATGGTTTGAAGTGTTGCATTAACCTGACAGACCTCCTCTTAGATGCACTAGCCTATCTGCTCTCTCTGCTTCCACACTTTCTACTTTCAGTCCACTGCCCACCCTACAGCCTGGGTGATTTTTCTAAATATAATCCATGTCATATTTCCCTTCTGCTTAAATCTTCCCTTGACTTCCCCAAAATGCTTAGACTAAAAATCCAAACTGCTCATCGTAGTTCAATGAGGTTAGGTATCCCCGAGGTCACATAATGAATTTGATAGGAAGCCCTATTTAGATATTAAGCAACCAACTGTTATCTGGTATGGGACCAAGAGACTTTGCTCAGCTTGCCAGAAACTGATCGTTCCTGGCACCCACACACACATCTCTTTTTGCCTTCACCGTGCCTATCCCTAACTCAACACTAGCTCCTGCCTCAAGTCCTCTCCAATCTGACTGACCAACTAAAGTGAAATAGGCCATGCCTGGTTATAGTGTCAGAGACAAGAGGGAAGTAAGTTAAATGGAAAACATAATAAGAAATAAACATTTCTTCATGATAGTAAGAGCCAAATTCAATAGTCAACAGTGCAGAGCCTCCAACAGAGAGAGATATAGGCATGACTTTTACTGAGATATGAAAGACAAATCTTGGCATGTATATACTTCTGTTATTTTCTTCTTATCTACATATACAGATCCATGTAACAGCAATCTTAAATATTCACCCAGGTCAATTAGATGGCCAAGATTTTCTTTACATAGCCACACAAGTCTAGCCACAATGAATGAGCCAGTCCCAAAGCTTGACATAAGGGAAGCCAGTGGTCTGTCATATGAGACAGTATGAGTACTCTAACTAGCAGGAGAAGTGTACAACCAACAAACCTTCTAATCAGATCTTTTCTTGGGAAGTTAGGATTGAAGGCAAATAAATATATTCACATGAAAGAGGAAGAAAAGAGCAAAAAGACTCTTGAAGAGAAGGGGATACACATGAGCTGTAAGAGAGTGAGAAGGGAGAGGCAGAGGAAGGTATCAGCTCTGAGAGCTGTTAGGAGATTGAGAAGAATGTTCCAGTTCTCCAGGGAGCTTTTGCATGGATCCTTACCTCCTTAATAATACATAATATTACATACATAAATACATACATAAATACATAAATATTGCCTGGGTGACTGGAGGTCATATGATGATAGCTCTATTCCCTGAAAGATCTCAACTGAGACAGAACTTCCTAGCATCTCCTCCCTCCTTTCTTGGACATTTGACATGAATTTTCTGCAGGAGGTCTGACATCTTTCGTAGGTACCTCCTCTCTGTTTCCTTGATGAGAAAAATGGGTCAGAAAATATGTAAATTCTTTAGCATAAATAAATCATAAGTAAACAAAAACATCCAAGTTCACACCGATTATATTTTTCAGTGTCTCTGATGTTTAATAGAGTATTTTCATCTATTTTAAGTCAAGGAGTCCTTTGTGGGTTCTACTATTAATAAACAGAAGTCACCAAAATGAAATGGGATAAATTAATATTTCCAACTTAAAGTAAAGTTCCTGGTCACTTACTATATATTTCTACGTCCCACCATCTAAAGAGCAAGTTGGATCACTCCCTGGCATAATAAAATACCACAGTCTGGGTGGATTTAACAAGAGACAGTTTTATTCTCAAATTCTGGAGACTGAAATTTCAAGATTAAAGTGTCCCCAGGGTTAATGTCTGGTGAAAGCTGTCTCCTGGGGTTGCAGATGGCTACCCTCTCACTCTGTGCTCATGAGACCTCTTCTCTGTGCATGTGCAGAGAGAGAGAGAGAGAGACCGCTCTAGTGTCTCTAAGGACATTCCTCCTATGGGATTCAGGGCCCCATCCTTATGATCTCATTTACCCTTAAATACCTCCTTAGGGGTCCCATCTCCAAATACAATAACATGCAAGTTAAGGCTTCCACATACAACTTTGAGGTGACACACATATGTGGTCCATTGTACCCACTGTGAAAACAGGAAGGCAATACATTTTTCTCAGATCCTTTTTATCATATACCTTTTTGTGAAAATAACATTTTTTTTTCTAAAAGACAGGATATTGGGGTGATTTTTCAGTGAGTGTTCCATTATTAGTATTTCAAAGATAAGCAATTTATATAAACCAGAGTTCCATTGCTTTCAAAATAGATTTCCACCCTGAGATCACCTTAGTGTCAGTACAGTGAAGATTCTTCTCTCAGAGGTAACCTTGGACTGGTATGACTGCTCTAAAAATAAGCGAATTGTAGGCTGAGCTTTCGTCAGACCTTTCTGAGAATTCCTAAGCCTGCTGCCTTCACTCAGCTGGACATTTTGTTCAATGCCAAGCTTGTGTCAGGAGTTTTATGTAAATTCTGGAATTTTCATCATGGATTTTATATGCTAAGCCCCATTTTGGTTAATCCCTATAGTTCTTCATGTTCATAGAGAAAATCTTAGATGCCTATTCTCTCAAACAGAGAAAGACAAAATGCTTTTCATTTCTTTCAGAATAGAACAGGATTGTTCCATTCATTTCCAAGTGTTTCTTCCCTTTTCAGTTTGGATAAGGCACACTTATCTTAGCTCCTTGATGTTTCTCATTTTTCTTTTCAAGTTCAAAATATAGGTATATAAGAGCCATGGGAAATTTAGATATTTTATTTGATGTAAAATCATAGTTTAAGTAACCTCCAACTTTTTCACAGGAGACAACTGGAAATAACCATTATGCGAATCTTAGTAAAAAACCTTAAGCCTGTCACCTGAACACAAGCCTTTATCATATACCTGTCCCATATATAATTTTCTGACACAAGGTTACTTACTATAAATCAAATTTGACCTTAGTTGCTCATCTTCTCTCTTATTCTGATTTTAAGTTAGTTTGTCCACAAACTTACTTCTTTTATAAAATTGCAGTTTCCCAATAGGGTCTCTTGTTGTTTAGCAAAAATGTATGGAATGTTCTGGAGTACCTTGCCATACCCTGAGATTATGAGAAACCCAGCAGTCAGGCTTCTGTCAGTCATAATAAAGAGCAACAGCCCTTTATGGCTTCAAAGGATTTTCGTGTTTAAAAGCATGTAATTCTTACAAAAACATAGTAAGATATATATCATTACCCCATTATACCTACAAGGAAAGCAAGAAACAGATTTGAGCCAGTTAACTTTTCCCAAGTATCAAAGCCACTAAGAGCCAAAATCCAGGTGAGACCAAGCCAGTTTTCTTTACCAGAGCCAGAGCTCTTCTCATTAAATTATAGCTGTTACCATTTAAAATTCAAAAGAAAAAACAAAATCATTAGTTTTCTTGGAAAATTGGTAAAATATTCAACAATATGCTTAGACAATTAACAAACATTTATTCTCCTTTTAGGGAAAAGTACTACAAATATGCCTCTTCCTCTAGTCAGGCCCTTTTGCTTACAAGTATCAGAGACAACCTCAAGTCACCTGCAGTGGCAGAAGTTTATTTTCAGGATATTTTCACATAGATAAAGCTGAACCTCAAGTCTCTAAAAAAGTAAGAAGAAAATGTGTTTCTACAGCTACAGGTACTATATCCCCAGGAGGCCATGAACCTTCACTGAAAGCCAGTCCTGCCTTCCCCTTGACACAGCTGCACTCCTTCCTCTGTAGTCCCTGTGTGTTTTACATCTCATATGGTTTGCTAACTCATAATTTTGGCTTCCTTCTTACTTGCGTGTGCACATTACCAAGGGTAATAAGCTACATAATGGTCCCCCAGGATGCTTATATCCTAATCTCAGAAACCTACAAAGGTTATTTTATATGGCAAAAGAGACTTTATGGATGTGATTAGGTTGAGGAGTTGGCAATGGGGAGATTATCCTTGATTGCTCAGGTGGGCCCCGCTTAATCATAGGGATCTTTATAAGAGGAGGGAGAAGTTCAGAGAGATGGACAATGGAAGCAGAAATTTGAAGATGCTTACAGTACTGGCTTCAAAGATGCCAATGAACTAAGGAATGCCAAGTATACAACTCTGGAATATGGAAAAGATAAAGGAACAGATTCTCTCCTGGAGCTTCCAAAGGCTACACAGTTCTGTGGACATTCGAATTTTAGCTCCAGTAGAACCCATTTTAATCTTCTGACCTCTAAACTAAATGAGAATAGATTTGAGTTGTTTTAAGCCATTAAATGTGCTGTGATTTGTTATTAGCAATAGGGAACTAAGACTCTCAGCATAGCTTCACCTGCCTACTTTTATAAAAGATCGTTTAGCCCCAGCCTTCATTGCTAGTGGGCTTTTTGCCAGGGTATTCCTTGGTTTAAATTACAAGAGATTTGTTTTTTACAAGTAATTTGGTTTATCGTGTACATGTGTACACCAGGTAACATCAGATGTGGCTATCCAACCTAAAAATTGGTGGGGCTTGGGAGGAATGATCATGCATTATCTCATCTCTGAGATCTGGCTGAGATCTGAGATCTGGCTGAGAGTCTGAGGCCATGTAATACAAAAACATAGCAGCTGAACTAATTCCCTTTCATGGGGGACTCAGGATGGAGCATGCCCATGTCCAAGGGGCTGAGGCAGGGCAGAGCATTTCTACTATAACTCAATTCTCATTTAAATTGTAACTTGTTAGCTTTGTGTCTCCATACATAGATATGTCTAATTGATCACCCTTCATTTAATTTGAAAATAACAGTGTTCACTGAGATCTGATCCCAGGAAAAGACAGATTGGTGTTTCATAGATAACCCCTTCCTTCCCTTGGATAAAGTCTGAAAGCCAAGGGTTCCAAAGAACCCACATGTCCAGAATAAGCTTCCAGTTCACAGTTGTAGTTGTGAGGCCGCTGCATCTCTGAGGACAAGCTGGAGGTTTCATTACCCAAATGGTTGGCTTGTTTCTCAAAAAAAGCTGAAATAGAAGTCCCTCTCCCAGACTCAATGCCATGAGGGAGGGAGCATTATACCGCAAGCAACTAAAACACAGTCCCCTCCAGAGGAGATAAATCACCTGTGGACTCAGAGATTCACTTCTCAAAGGAGAGAGTTGATCTATTTCATGAGTACAGAATTACTGTCTTTATTTTTAATTTATCAAAACATTTAGGCAGAAGAAAAATGTCCTTGAAAGCTTGCAGAGGAGACATTCATCTAAACCTATAAGCCATGCTGTCAGTTTCTTTCTTGTTTCTCCTTTTTGATTCAAGTGTAGACTAAAAATTTCCTTTTGTGGAAATATTTAATATCATACAACTGGTCAATCTCTATGGTGAGAAATTAGAATGTGTTGATTATAGAGGTCTGTTAATCTTTTTTTTTTTTTTAAAGATTTTATTTATTCATTTGACAGAGAGAGAGATCACAAGTAGGCAGAGAGGCAGGCAGAGAGAGAGGAGGAAGCAGGCTCCCTGCAGAGCAGAGAGGCCGACGCGGGGCTCGATCCCAGGACCCTGAGATCATGACCCGAGCCGAAGGCAGCGGCTTAATCCACTGAGCCACCCAGGCGCCCCGAGGTCTGTTAATCTTTTAAAACAATTATTCTTTCTATTATTTCCATTTAAATAATGAAGTTCGTACAACCAAATGATCACCATTTACTTTATTATATTCTTTATAAGACAGCTCCCTACAGGATAGGATAACAAATAAGTTAACTTAATGCAAAAGTTGTATTCCTGCTAAACTCTTTTACTGTGATTTTAAAGAAATGTATCTGAAAATTACATCTACATAAATTTCCTGTGGGACAATCATGTGAACATAAAATCAGATAATTTAGAAACAGGTATTTCTAGAAAATGCCAAATCAAGCCAAAATATCAGGAATATACTTACATATATTTTGTATAAAATGTATCTAAATATACATGGTTACTATATTTACATGTATTGTGTTGTATATATTTCTGTATAAATTACACAACTGACCCTTGGACAATGGGGGTATAAGAGACAACAACACAACATGCAGCCAAAATTCCACATAAAATTTTTGACTCCTCCAAAATTAACTTCTAATAAGCTCTGTTTATTGGAAACCTTACCAATAACATAAACAGTCAACACATTTTGTATGTTATATGTATCATATACTATCTTCTTACAATAAAATAAGCTAAATAAAGAAAATGTTATAAAGAAAATCATAAGGACCAGAAAAAACATTTACAGTACTATACTGTATTTATCGAAAAAAAATCCACATGTAAGTTAACTCACACAGCTCAAACCCAGGTTGTTCGAGGGCCAATTATATTTCTATATAATATATCTGTAAAATAGTCTTTCATTTAGATTTAAATCAACTGAATTTATGACATATTATGGTAATACAGTAGGGTGGTAAACATAAATCAAAAATATTTCACAAATTGCAACTTTTTAATACCTTTCAAATTTTTCCCTTTAGACTTTTTTTGTTTTCTTGGTTTTTGTTTTGTTTACTATAGCTTCTTACTAACTGTTTAGGCTTCAGATCTCATCACTTCTCCCTATGACCTCAGATCAGTGCTGGCTAATGAAGCTTAGAAGTGTAAAAACCCTAAATGACGGCTTTTGGAAGGAAAAGATATAATGGGCTGTAATGTCAATTATTAGATAAAAGAGAGGATAAAGAGAGAGCTACTAACATTGGATTGCAGTCTTTTCTCTGATATTTTGGAAAAGTAATGTGAGTACATAAATTGAAATAATGTTTTCTTTTTTACTTTTAAGTGAGCACATGGTCCTTTTTTCTGACTTCTTAAAGAAGATTTATCTTCCTACTCTTCCCTTCTTGGAAACCTTGATTTATATTCTCTGAATACATAGCAACTAGTATGAGATGACCCAGGAATATGATGTCAGCCAAGAGAAACCAAAAATCTGCATGTAGAGAATTAATTGTCCCCATAGTCACAGAATAGATAGAACAGCCCAACTCATTTGGACCGTATTCCAGTTTCCCCAATGGCATGCCTGCAGATGCATATTTATAAATCCATCCTATTTATAGCACTTATAACAATAACAATCTATTGTCATAAAATAACAATATGTAGGTCACATAAGCCATTACCTCCATTTCAGCTAATAATTGACTTCTTGCCCCCAAACCAGTTGCTCTTTCTTTTTTAGCGATATTCTCTCCAGTGCTTTCTACCTCATCTTTTGAATATCTTCACCTAATAAAATTTTGTTTAACATTGTTTTTATACTTTACATTATGAAGAAAATATAATAGGTATATTGAATATGTTTTTCCAAAATATACAACCTACTCCGTTTACATGTACATGTGTGCTCATGCCCATGCACACACACACACACACACACACACACACACACACACACACAGATTCTTCCCCACACTGTATCCCAGGGATCAATGTCTATCCACTTGGTAAATCATCATTTAAAGGGTGGCTGCTAACAGACACATGAAAAAATGCCCCACAGAACTTGCCATCAGAGAAATACTGCTCAAAACCATAATGAGATACCACCTCACACCAGTCAAAATGGCTAAAATACACAAGACAGGGAAACAACAAATGTTGATGAGGACATGGTTACACTGTTGGTAGGAATGCAAGCTGGTACAGCCACTCTGGAAACAGTATGGAGATCCCTCAGGACATTAGAAATAGACCCAGCAATTGCACTACTGAGTATTTACCCCAAAGATACAGATGTAGTGAAAAGAAGGAGCACATGCACCCTAATACTCATAGCAGCAATGTCCACAATAGCCAAGCTGTGGAAGGAGCCAAGATGTCCTTCAGCAGATGAATGGATAAAGAAGATGTGGTTCATATATATAATGGACTATTACTCGGCCATCAGAAAGGGTGACTATCTACAATTTGCATTGACATGGATGAAACTGGAGGGTATTATGCTAAGTAAAATAAGTGAATCAGAGAAACACATCTGTCATATGGTTTCACTCATATGTGGAACATAAGGAATAGTGTAGAGGACAATAGGGGTTGGGGGAGACTGAATGGGATGAAATCAGAGAGGGGAAAAGGCATATGATACTCTTAACTCTGAGAAACAAACTGAGGGTTGCAGAAAGGGAGATGGGTCAGAGATAGGATAACTGGGTGATGGGCAGAGATAGGGTAACTGGGCGATGGGCATGGGCAGGCACATGATGTGATGAACACTGGGTGTTATACTGAACTGATGAATCATTGAACATCATATCACAAACCAATGAGGGATATCTTGGCTAATTGAATTTAAATTTTAAAATAAAGGTGGTGGAGGCAAGATGGCAGAGGAGTGGCAGACTGAAATGACATCAGATCCCAGGAGTTCGGCTAGATAGGTATCAAACCATTCTGAACACCTACAAACTCAACAGGAGACAGAAGAGAAGAAGAGCAGCAATTCTAGGAACCAAAAAGCAACCACTTTCTAGAAGGTAGGACATGCAGAGAAGTGAATCTGAAGCAACAGGAAGATAGACCATGCAGGGGGAGGGGCCAGCACCCAGCAAGCAGCAGAGCAGTGAAGCACAAAATCAGAACTTTTAGAAATCTGCTCCACTGTGGGACATTACTCCAGAGGCTAAGCGGGGCTGGAGCCCTCGCAGGGTCAGTGTGGTCTCAGGTTCCATGGGATCAAAAAGATCAGGGGTGTCTGAGTGTGGCAGAGCTTCCAGGTTTTGGAGCAGGGAAGCCAACTACAGCAACAGATCTGAAGAGTGAGTTTTCAGATCAGGGTTACCTTAAACCATGATCCAAGGCACAGTTGGACCACTGATCTTCGAGCAGGGACCACAAAAGTGGCAGATTCAGGGAGACTCACCTTATTCCTCTGGAATGAGCAGCATAGCAGGAATCTGCTGGGTTTGGAGACTCCAAACAGGGACATGCCCCAGGATGGAAACACTCAGTCACAAGCTGGGTGAGCTCAGAGTGCGGCCAGAGACCAGGGAGACAGGAGTGATCGTTTATCTCTGAGGGTGCACTGGGGAGTGGGGCTCCAAGCTCTCAGCTCTTCCAGTCCAGAGATTGGGAGGCTGCCATATTCATTCTCATCCTCCAAAGTTGTATGGAAAATGTTCAGGGAACAAAAGTTCGAAGAATGAACCCAAACAGATTACTTAACCCAGTCCCTGGCAAAGGTAGTGCAATTCTGCCTAGGGCAAAACATTGGAGAATCACTGCAACAGGCACCTCCCACAGAAGATCAGCAAGAACATTCAGCCAAGAACAAGCTTACAGACAAAGGAGAACAGTGAAACTCCAGAGCCAGGGGAAAGCAACACATAGAATTCATGGCCTTTTGCCTATGATCAATGAGTCTTGCAAATTAAAGTTTTTTTTAATCTTATTTTTTTCTTATTCTATTTTTTAAACTTTCTTCTTTCCTCTTTTAAAGCTTTATACCTAGTTTATCCTAACAATACCATTCAAAAAAAAATCTTTTTAAACGTTAATTGCTATAGTCATATTTTATCCCATCATTGTATTTAACCTTATGTTTGTATACATGTAAGGTTTTTTTTTTCTAAAAAATTTCAGGATACAGTTTCTTCTAATACATAAAAATATACCCTTATCTAGCACATGGCTTTATTCTAGTCTCCATCCTGAGTACATTCCTTCCTCATTTTTTTTCTTTTAACAAGCTTATCTTAACAATTCTTTCTTTAGAATTTTTTTAAAAATCGTTTTTTTAATAATTTATTTATCTGACAGACAGAAATTACAATTAGGCAGAGAGAGAGGAGGAAGTAGGCTCCCTGCAGAGCAGAGAGCCCAATGCAATGCTCAATCCCAGGACCCTGGGATCACGACCTGAGCTGAAGGCAGAGGCTTTAACCCACTGAGCCACTCAGGCACCCCTTAGAATTTTTTTTTAAATTTTCACCTTTACATTCATATTCTATCCCTTCATCATGTTTACCCTTATTTGTGTGTGTGTGTATATATATATATATTTTTTTTTCTTTCTTTAAAAATGTGGGAGGTTAGTTTCTTCTAAGAGACCAAAATACACCCAAAATCAAGTGGGTGGCTCTGTTATATTCACCAGTCTAATATATATACATTATTTTTTATTTTTTTATTTTAATTTCTCTTTCCATGCCTTTCATCTCACCCCAGTCTTGGATCTCTTCTGATCTGGTAAGCATACACTTTTCTGGGTCATTGCCACCCTTTTAGTATTTTATTCTCTTGTTCATATATTCTTATCTGGATAAAATGACAAGGCAGAAAAACTCACCACAAAAAAAAAAAAAAAGAACAATGGCTAGGGACATAATCAATATGAGCATTGATAATATGTCAGAACTAGAGGTCAGAACAACAATTCTCAAGGTGCTAGCTGGACTCAAAAAAGGCATGGAAGATATTAGAGAAACACTTTCTGGAGAAATGAAATCCCCTTCTGGAGAAATAAAAGAACTAAAATCAAACCAAGTTGAAATACAAAAAGCTATTAATGAGGTACAATAAAAAATGGAGGCTCTTACTGCTAGGATAAATGAGGCAGAAGAGAGAAGTAGTGATATAGAAGACCAAATGATGGAGAATGAAGCTGAACAAAAGAGAAACAAACAACTACTGGACCACAAGGGGAGAATTTAAGAGATAAGTGATACCATAAGATGAAACGGATTCCAGAAAAAGAAGAAAGAGAGTGACAGAAGGTATATTGGAGCAAGTTATAGTAGAGAATTTCCCTAATATGGCAAAAGGAAAAAGCATCTAAATCCAGGAAGCTCAGAGGATTCCCCTCAAAATCAATAAAAATAGGTCTGCACCCTATCATCTAATAGTACAACTTACAATTCTTAGTGACAAAGAGAAAATCCTGAAAGCAGCTCAGGACAAGAAGTCTATAACATACAATGGTAGAAATATTAGATTGGCAGCAGACTCATCCACAGAGACCTGGCAGGCCAGAAAGAACTGGCATGATATATTCAAAGCACTAAATGAGAAAAATAAGCACCCAAGAATACTATATCCAGCTAGGCAGTCATTGAAAATAGAAGGAGAGATAAAAAGCTTCCAGGACACACAAAAACTAAAAGAATTTGCAAACACCAAACCAGTCCTACAGGAAACTTTGAAAGAGGTCCTTGAAACAAAGAGAGAGCCTAAAAGTAATAGACCAGAAAGGAACAGAGACAATATACAGTAACGGTCACCTTACAGGCAATACAATGGCACTAAATTCGTATCTTTCAATAGTTACCCTGAATGTAAATGGGCTAAATGCCCCAACAAAAAGACACAGGGTATCAGAATGGATAAAAAACCAAGACCCATCGATACGCTGTCTCCAAGAAACTCATTTTAGACCCAAAGACACCTCCAGATTTAAAGTGAAGGGGTATGTGCTTGCTTTGGCAGCACATATACTAAAGTGAGGGGGTGGAAAAGCATGCTACTGCACATCCAAAGAAAGCTGGAGTGGCAATCCTTATATCAGAGAAATTAGATTTTAAGCCAAAGACTATAATGAGAGAAGAGAAAGGACACTATATCATACCTAAAGGGCCTGTCCAACAAGAAGATCTAACAGTTTTAAATATCTATGCCCTAATATGGGAGCACCCAGTTATATAAACCAATTAATAGCAAAATCAAAGAAACACATCAACAATAGTACAATCATAGGGAAATTTAACACTGAAATGGACAGATCATCCAAGCAAAAGATCAACAAGGAAATAAAGGCCATAAATTGCACACTGGACCAGATGGACATCACAGATATATTCAGAACATTCCATCCCAAAGGAACAGGATACACATTCTTCTCTAGTGCACATGGAACATTCTCCAGAATAGATCACATCCTGGGTCACAAATCAGGTCTCAACCAGTACCAAAAGATTGGGATCATTCCCTGAATATTTTCAGACCACAGTGCTTTGAAACTCAAACTCAACCACAAGAGGAAAGTTGGAAAGAACTCAAATACATGGAGGCCAAAGAGCATCCTACCAAAGAATGAATGGGTCAACCAGGAAATTAAAGAAGAATTTTTAAAAATTCATGGAAACAATTGAAAATGAAAACACAACTGTTCAAAATCTGTGGGACACAGCAAAGACAGTCCTGAGAGGAAAAATATATAGCAATACAAGCCTTTCTCAAGAAACAAGAAGGGTCTCAAGGACACAACCTAACCCTACACCTAAAGGAGCTGGAGAAAGAACAGCAAATAAAGCCTAAACTCAGCAGGAAAAGAGAAATAATAAAGATCAGAGCAGAAATCAATGAAATAGAAACCAAAAGAACAGTAGAACAGATCAATGAAACTAGGAACTTGTTCTTTGAAAGAATTAATAAGGTTGATAAATCCCTGGCCAGACTTCTCAAAAAGAAAAGAGAAAAGACCCAAATTAATAAAATCATGAATGAAAGAGGAGATATCACAGCAAACACCAAAGAAATACAAACAATTATAAGAACATATTATGAGCAAATATACACCAGCAACTATGACAATCTGGAAGAAATGGATGCATTCCTACAGACATATAAACTACCAAAACTAAACCAGGAAGAAATAGAAAAACCTGAACAGACTCATAACCAGTGAGGAGATTGAAGCAGTCATCAAAAATCTCCAAACAAAGAGGAGCCCAGGGCCACATGGCTTCCCGGGGAAATTCTACCAAATATTTAAAGAACAATGAATACCCATTCTCCTGAAACTCTTCCAAAAAATAGAAATGGAAGGAAAACTTCCAAACTCACTTTATGAGGTCAACATTACCTTGATTGCAAAACCAGACAAAGACCCCACCAAAAAGGAGAAGTAGAGACAAATATCCTTGATGAACACCCGATTCAAAAATTCTTGCCAAAATACTAGCCAATGGGATCCAACAGTATATTAAAGGGATTATTCACCATGACCAAGTAGGATTTATTCCTGGGCTGCAAGGTTAGTTCAACATCCACAAATCAATCAATGTGATACAATACATTAGTACAAAAAAAAAAAAAAAAAACTAGAACCATATGATACTCTCAGTAGATGCTGAAAAGTATTTGTCAAAATACAGCATGCTTTCTTGACCAAAACTCTTCAAAGTGTAGGGATAGAGGGTACATACTTCAATAATATCAAAGCCATCTATTGAAAACCCATAGCAAATATCATTCTCAATGGGGAAATCCTGAGATCCTTCCCCTAAGGTCAGGAACATGGCAAGATGTCCACTATCATCACTGCTATTCCACAGAGTCCTAGAATTCCTAGCCTCAACAATCAGACAACAAAAAAGAAATAAAAGGCATCTGAATCAACAAAGAAGAAGTCAAACTCTCACTCTTTGCAGATGATATCATACTTTATGTGGAAAACCCAAAAGACTCCACTCCAAAACTGCTAGAACTCATAAAGGAATTCAGGAAAGTGTCAGGATACAAAATCAATGCTCAGAAATCAGTTGCATTTCTATGCACCAATAGCAAGACAGAGGAAGGAGAAATTAAGGAGACAATCCCATTTAGGTTTGCACCCAAAACCCGAAGATACCTAGAAATAAACCTAACCAAAGAGGCAAAGAATCTGTGCTCAGAAAACCTAAACTACTCGTGAAAGAAGTTGAGGAAGACCAAAAAAAAAAAAAGGGGGGGGGTGTTATATGCTCATGGATTGGAAGAACAAATATTGTGAAAATGTCTATGCTACCTAAAGCAATCTACACATTTAATGAAATCCCTATCAAAATAACATCAATTTTTTCAAAGAAATGAACCAGAAAAGACCCCAAATAGCCAGAGGAATGTTGAAAAAGAAAGGCAATGCTGGTAGCATCACAATTCCAGACTTCAAGCTCTATTACAAAGCTGTCATCATCAATACATTATGGTACTGGCACAAAAACATACACATATAGACACAAAATAGAGAGCCCAGACACAATAGAGAGCCCAGAAATAGACCCTCAACTCTATGGTCAACTAATCTTTGACAAAGCAGGAAAGAATTTACAGTGGAAAAAAGACAGTCTCTTCAACAAATGATGTTGGGAAAATTGGACTGCTACATGCAAAAGAATGAAACTGGACCATTTCCTTACACCACACACACAAAAATAGACTCAAAATGGATGAAAGACCTCAGTGTGAGACAGGAATCCATCAAAATCCTTGAGGAGAATACAGGCAGCAACCTCTTTGACATCTGCCACAGCAATTTCTTCCTAGAAACATCACCAAGGCAAGGGAACTGAGGGCAAAAATGAACTATTGGGACTTCCTCAAGATCAAAAGCTTTTGCACAGCAAAGGAAACAGTCAACAAAACCAAAAGACAAGTGACAGAATGGGAGAAGATAATTGCAAATAACATATCAGATAAAGAGCTAACATCCAAAATCTCTAAAGAACTTATCAAACTCAACACCCAAAGAACAAATAACCCAATCAAGAGATGGGCAGAAGACATGAACAGATCAGTTCTGCAAAGAACACATCCAGATGGCCAACAGACACATGAAAATGTACTCCACATTACTTGGCATCAGGGAAATACAAATCAAAACCACAATGAGACACCACCTCACACCAGTCAGAGTGTGAAATTAACAAATCAGGACAGATGTTGGCAAGGATGCAGAGAAGGGGTAATCCTCCTATGCTATTGGTGGGAATGCAAGCTGGTGTAGCCACTCTGGAAAACAGCGTGGAGGTTCCTCAAAAAGTTAAAAATAGAGCTACTCTATGACCCAGTCATCGCACCACTGGGTAGTTACCCTAAAGATATAAATGTAGGCATGCTCACCTGAATGTTTATAGCAGCAATGTCCACAATAGTCAAACTATGGAAAGAACCTAGATGCCCATCAACAGATGAATGGCTAAAGATGATTTGGTATGTATATACAATGGAATACTATGTAGTCATCAAAAGAAATGAAATCTTGCCACTTGCAACGACATGGATGGAACTAGAGGGTATTATGCTGAGCAAAATAATTCATTCAGAGAAAGACAAATATCATATGATCTCCCTGATGTGAAGAATTTGAGAGGGAGAGTGGGGGTCTTAGGGGATAGGAAACGAAAAAGTGAAATAAGATGGGATCAGGAGGGAGACAAACCATAAGAGACTCCAAACCTCATGAAACAAACTGAGGGTTGCTGGGGGGAGAGGGGGTTGGCTTATGAACATTGGGGAGGGAATGTGATATGGTGAGTGCTATGAAATGTGTAAGCCTGAGGATTCAGAAACCTGTATCTCTGGGGCCAATAATACATTATATGTTAATAAAAATAATTAATAAAATTTTTTTTAAAAGGTGGCTGCTATTAATGAACCAAAATTTGCTGACATATGAATAAGATTTTGTATTATGCACAGACAATCTCAAAAAAGGAAAGCTGCATGACCTTGGGATACATAAAATACTATTCCATGACTTCAAAATTAAGAAAAGATATTTAATAGAAGAATGTCTAGTTCACAAAAGCCATAACATAAATTATAAAGAATGATTATGAATGTGATGAATTGGAAATATGCATCCTGGTGAAGGAGGTTTCTAAACCATCAGTAGAACAGCAACCAAGTAGTGCTAAATGGTTAAAGAAAGAAGAAAGCAGAAAACCTGCTATTCCAGTATTTTTATTTAAAAATGATGTTAAGAGGCACCTGGGTGTCTCATTCAGTTAAGTGTATGCCTTCTGCTGAGGTCAGGATCCCCAGGTCCTGGGATCAAGCCCCACATCAGACTTCCTGCTCAATGGGGAACCTGCTTCTCCCTCTCTCTCTAGTCTCCCCCTGCTTATGCTCTCTCACCCTCTCTGTCAAATAAATAAATAAATCTTAAAAAATAATAAAAAATAAATAAAAATTATGTTAACATGTGTCCTATAAAACTGAATAAGCCAGATTAATATATCAGCATGGGCTCTGGGACTCTGGGAATGGGGGAAAACATAAATGATATCCTCAAGAACAAAAGATAACAAATAAATCATTTTTTATAAAGTACCTTATTAGAGTCTATAAATTACAATAATAGACACAAATATATTCCTTACATGTTTTTCTGTGTCCTCTCTCTCTGATCTCTCAAAATTTGAAGACTACTACCCAAGTTCACTTAATATCATTTCACTTAACTATCCTTCATACTTCGTCATTTCCAGAATGTCTCTTCTAGCTATTAAAAATGTTGACTTTGCACCACCAAAAAGATTTCTATAAGAA
Organism: Meles meles; assembly: GCF_922984935.1. Taxonomy (NCBI): domain Eukaryota; kingdom Metazoa; phylum Chordata; class Mammalia; order Carnivora; family Mustelidae; genus Meles; species Meles meles. Next base: position 40,454,362 of record NC_060070.1, read on the forward strand.
AAAAGGTGTGGAAGTGTCCATGCATGACACTCTATTTTATCTCTCACTGAGTACAAATTAATTTCACTCAGTAAACAACCAAAGAAAGGCACATTTATCCCAACTTTGCATACTGAAAATGTGATAATCATTACAAAATGTCACTACAACAGAACAAACAACAATCCTAGGAATACATGAAAGTAGACTGTCATCTATACACAATTTAGAGAAATATTTAAATCTCATTACTCTATACAAATAAGGAGACCTGAGCCTTTATTTCATCCTCACAATTTATAGCACTTAACAGTATGTCTTCAGCTTAGGGAACAGAAGATCCTTTTCTTGAAACATGAAGTAGTCTAAGGAAAGAATCTTAGTTTGAAGAAAATCACTGAAGGCTCTCAATCTGAGAACTCAGTGAAGAATGGAGAATAGACTTCTCCACTAGCCCCTAGGAGGAGAACATAGTCTGCTGACTATTTTATCTCCCTAATCTGTTAAATGTCCACCAGGATTGGACTTCTTCAATATCAAATATTTGGAAAACCATGGATCTGAGGAAATTTTTTACCCCGGGGGGATGTGAGAGGCAGAGAACTCTCTGGCTTAGAATTCTCTGCTCTAAGGGGACAGTAAAATCCTTGGGAGGAAGACTCAACTCTCTGGGTGGAGCAGGAGCAGAAGATCTAAAGATATGACTTCAGCTCAGAAGTGAGCAAATGATATTCCTTAGAAATGATGCTGAAATCTGGATAGATAAAGTGAACCACAAGTAAAACCTGTGAGCACAAGCTGGAGAAAATGAACTGTTTCATGTGAGTCTAATTTAACATGTTGCTCAGTTGTGCTGTCCCATCTGACACAATGGTTCACAGATGAGCTCCAGAGAGAATATCATCAAACTTTTGGATGAATGGTGGCTATCACGATGATACCTCAGAGATACTGAGAATGTGAACAAGTTCAAGAGCAGTGTCACCAGACTTCAGTTGTTCAGGCATGATTATCAAGAAAAAAGTAAGATAACTTAAGGTTCCTAGTATTTTAAATAATTGTGGCTTCAGAGTTCATTCGTTCACTAGGTAATAATAAGACACTTAAAGTTTTACTAATAAAACAATTAAGAGTGTATTCTCCCTGAATGGCTACCAAACTATTTGAGTTTTAGTTTCCTAAATATTTCTTCTTTCCTGATTATTTTCAACCTTTGAAAAATCGTTCACTAGTGATTTAGCTACATTTTTCTCCTCTGTCACCAATTAGTATTGGGAAAATATGGAATTAAAAATTATACGGCAAGAAAGCCTTAGAGGTTAATCATATGTAATATATACATATGGAAAGAGCTAAGTAAGTGCTAAACAGCAATTCTTCAGCAGTTGGAATGAGTTTTAATTATGAGGTAGTTGGATAAATAAATGTTAACAGGCAATGGGAATAAATTGGCAGGCTTAAAAAAAGAACCAAAACAGCACAAGGCTAGACAATGAAGGAAGACCCTTTAACATACAGAAGATAAAAGGGAAAAATCCCATGGGAAGAACTTTTCCCAAAGGAAACCAAAAGAGAAAAGAAGACATGTTAAGGAATGTGCATTATCTTTTGCCTGTCTCACATTTCCCTGTGAAATATTTTCTCTAGAAGAGTACAAGAAATACCCTGTGAGAACTGAAGTTGGCAAAATTTACTCTGTAACAAAGAAAGAAAAGGGAGAACATTTCACCACATCTTTCTCTCTATCTCAATTGCTATTTAAATATTTCTATTCCTTACAGAATAAAAACCTTGATAATGGAGAGAATGTTTTCTTTCTGTTGGCTTGAGTTGGTTCAAGTTGTTCTACTTTATTAATATTCTCTTTAGTTTAGATTTAGTTCAGTTATAGGGGCATATTTGAAACAGAGTCAAGAAAAAAAACAGTTTATTTCCTTCCATAATGAAATTGCTTAAATTCAGTAGACCTCTTAAGGCTAAACAAAGTATGATGGAACTGTTCAAGTGTAACATTTCAAAGGGCCTCACCAGCATGTTTACTAATACTACTGAAGCAGCCTCTTTGGGCTGCTAAATATGACCAAAGCAGACTATCTGATTTAAGTGCAGGACAATTATTGCTGTTGTCACTCACTAACTACTTCCCCAAGCCCTACCTTTACTTTCAAACATGTTTTCAAACTCTTATTCTCTTTTACACACACACACACGTGCACGCACACACACACACACACACACATAGCATCTTTATCTCCTGAACCTGACTTCTAGCTAACATGTTAACATGTTGACTACTACTTACATATATTAGTAACCCAAATCAGTCTCAATAGTAACCACATCTAGAAATAGAAGCAAACCTTCTGATACCTATTTTCCCACAGTTTCATAACAGAAAGGAAAATTTCTAGTACTTCTTAGAAGACCAATAATCAACAAATTTGTCCTTGTTTTCTCCCTACAGTTCAGTTTAAGTAGAGAACTGAACAGTTACACAGCAAAGATATGTGGGACGATCCACTGGGATCATGGAATAAAGAAATAAGATCTAGAGTTCTCATGCAGCTGGAGAAATACCTGAACAAATGAGAATAAATTGTCTATGTATAAGCAGAGGAATATCTTGGGATGTTTAGCAGAAAATGTGTGAAATAAAAAATTTAAAAAGAGAGAATATACCAACTACAAAGAATGCAAGAAGGGAGCATATGGAAACTATAATACTGATTGGGAATGAATTCAGTAAATAGTTAATCTCAAAGAGAATAAGTCAATTCCCCATATATGTTAAGTTTTCTGTTCAGTTGGCTATTTTGGAAATTAGTGTGGATGACTCACAGGCAAAACACTTCCTCCAGAGATTTTTTCTTTTTTTTTCTTCAGTAAATAAATAGTGGCATGAGAATTTCTATTGTGAGGGCTAAATAACCCCCATAAAGCTGATCTGGGAACCAAGATTCCTATGCCTCCCACACACCTTGAAACAATTCCAAAAAGATGCATGAATATGGAAAAACCCAAAATAAATGCATGAGGCATGTGTCATTAACCTTCCCCTTATTGTTCTTAAGAAAGAAAGTAAATAAAAAGAAATATTTATAACAGATACACAGTTCTTCTTAAGTAATGAAACAGTTGCTCAGTAAAATAATAGTTAAATTTTTTGAGTCCGTTCAATGTGCCAGGCACTGTTGAGCCCTTTTCACAAACAATTGTTTTAATGTTCACAATAATCCTATAAGGAATTCATATCAGTCAGAGTCTAATCAGGAAACAGAAACTACCATCATATATTTTAACAGAGAGAATATAATAAGAAGAGTTTTTAACTAGAGACTGAAGAACTTAAAAGACAAAAAGGAAACAGGGAAGTAGTAAGTACCAAAATCAGCTATTACCACAAAGGCTAGAGGAACAGATGGATGAGTTTACAATTATTTAAGTTTAGAAACTTGAAAGAGGGACCTTGTGGAGCTAAAACTGAGATTTCTGAGGAGGAGGACACTGCTTGGCCAAGGCTAGTATTTCTGATGAGGCTCAATGGAACTTATGCTGCAAAAATTATATATATATATATAATGAACTGCTAGGATGATCTGATGCTCAGGGTGAAGAGTATTGCTAGTGTGAAGCTAATACAAATAGAAAGTCAAACAGGCAAGTGTACCTTCTTTTATTTCTAGTCCCTCAGATTCTCTCTACCGGCCCCCTTCTTACTGACCCTAACAAGAGGGCAGACAACAAAGGAGACATGTGCCAGTCCTGACATTTCAAAGCAGAGTATAGGAAGATAAGTGTGAGGTCAACTGACCATAGCTAGATCACCAGCACAGGAGGGATAGTGAGCTACTCGTACTCGATGGATGAGGCAGGTGAGGTAAGAGAGTGGTAAAATATCTTGCACAGGTTCTCACACTATGGAAGTGGGAGAACAAGGATATGCAAGAAGTCTGGCTCTAGAATTCCTTACCTCATCTCTAGAGCTGTGGCCATTGTTTCTATCTTTTGGAAGGGGTTCAACAAGTTGCCCTGAAAAGACCAGTCCACAGAAACCAGTTTCCATTACCAGCTAAGCTACAAATGGTGTGAATTTCAGTAAGTTGTTTCACTCTGAACCTCAGAAATACTCATTATTATTAAACAAAACAATTGAATTAGGTAATACCTAAGATTCCTTTGAGTTTAATAATCCCTAAAAATAAAAGAAGAACCAGCCCAGGAAAAAATCTAAACCCTAAAGTGCTTACAAATAAATTGTGACATGGGTTGTAGTAACTCTTCTTATCAATATTACACAGAACACTTGTACATGGAAATAATTGCCCTTTTTTGTTGTTGATAGTGCTCAGATTCTTCCCCCATTTAGTTCAGGAGCATATAGAATGTTCAGCTACAAGACAGACAAGCAAAGGATAGAAATTTTGTATATCCAAACATAATATATTCTTACCACATGCCATATTATGTTAGATGTTAAAGATAGAAAGACATGGTTCCTTCCTTCAGTGATCTTATAATCTGATGCTTACGGAAGCAAAACAGTGAATGGGTATTTGTAATATGGTATGATATGAAGAGGAAGCTGTGGACCACTGGGGCACCTAACAATTGTTTCTTAAATTGTGGTTATGGGGATGGCTATACGGCAGAAGCTTTCTTAGAGCAGGTGGCTTCTGAGTTTAAAAAGAAAGAAAGGAAGGAAAGAAAGACAGACAGAAAGAAAGAAGTTAAGTAAAGAAATGTGGTGCAAGATATGATAAGGGAGAAAATGTCACATAAGTTGTACAAAGCAGATAGACCATTATTACTTATATTACTGTTATTACAAAAGGTAACTGAAAGAGAGAAAGTACACCTGGAAGCTGCAAGGGGTTCAGTATTGCTACAGTAAAACATCAGGCAGGAGCAGATGTGAGGATGGCAATAGAAAGAGATAGATACGTAGGTAGCAATCAGGTTATTAAAGGTTCTTATGCTGAACTAAAGAGTTTGGGCTGGACTACTAGGCAGCAATGAACAGGAACGACCACTGAAATATGTCATAATATGAATGAATGTAAAAAAAAAAAAAGTACATTCAGATGGTGCCTGGGGGACTCAGTCAGTTAAGCATCTGCCTTCAGCTCAGGTCATGATCCCAGGTTTCTGAGATGGAGCTCTGTGCAGGGAGCCTGCCTCTCCCCCTGCTCATGCTCTCTCTCTCTGTCAAATAAATAAATAAAATCTTAAATAAAAATTACACTCAGTGAAAGAGTCCAGAATATTCCACGATTTCATTTTTTTTACATTTTTTAATTAATTAATTTATTTTTTCAGCGTAACAGTATTCATTGTTTTTGCACAACACCTAGTGCTCCATGCAATACGTGCCCTCCCTATTACCCATCACCTAGTTCCCCCAACCCGCCCCCGCCCCTTCAAAACCCTCAGGTTGTTTTTCAGAGTCCGTAGTCTCTTATGGTTTGCCTCCCACTCCAATTTCTCTCAACTTCCTTCTCCTCTCCATCTCCCCATGTCCTCCATGTCATTTGTTATGCTCCACAAATAAATAAGTGAAACCATATGATACTTGACTCTCTCTGCTTGACTTATTTCACTCAGCATAATCACTTCCTGTCCTGTCCATGCTGCTACAAAAGTTGGGTATTCATCCTTTCTTTTTTTTTTTTTTTATAAACATATAATGTATTTTTATCCCCAGGGCTACAGGTCTGTGAATCACCAGGTTTACACACTTCACAGCACTCACGATAGCACATACCCTCCCCAATGTCCATAACCCCCTCCCCCTCTCCCAACCCCACCTACCCCAGCAACCCCCAGTTTGTTTTGTGAGATTAAGGGTCATTTATGGTTTGTCTCCCTCCCAAAAACCAAAAGACAACTGACAGAATGGGAGAAGATATTTGCAAACGACATATCAGATAAAGGGCTAGTATCCAAAATCTATAAGGAACTTAGCAAACTCAACACCCAAAGAACAAACAATCCAATCAAGAAATGGGCAGAGGACATGAACAGACATTTCTGCAAAGAAGACATCCAGATGGCCAACAGACACATGAAAAAGTGCTCCACATCACTCGGCATCAGGGAAATACAAATCAAAACCACAATGAGATATCACCTCACACCAGTCAGAATGGCTAAAATTAACAGGTCAGGAAATGACAGATGCTGGCGAGGATGTAGAGAAAGGGGAACCCTCCTACACTGTTGGTGGGAATGCAAACTGGTGCAACCCTTCTGGAAAACAGCATGAAGGTTCCTCAAAATGTTGAAAATAGAACTACCCTATGACCCAGCAATTGCACTACTGGGTATTTACCCTAAAGATACAAACATGGTGGTCCGAAGGGGTACATGTACCCGAATGTTTATAGCAGCAATGTCTACAATAGCCAAACTATGGAAAGAACCTAGATACCCATCAACAGATGAATGGATAAAGAAGAAGTGGTATATATACACAATGGAATACTATGCAGCCATCAAAAGAAATGAAATCTTGCCATTTGCGACGACGTGGATGGAGCTAGAGGGTATCATGCTTAGTGAAATAAGTCAATTGGAGAAAGACAACTATCATATGATCTCCCTGATATGAGGATATGGAGCTGCAACATGAGGGGGTTGGAGGATAGGAGAAGAATACATGATTTCATTTTTATGACATTTCAAGAAAAGACAAATCCCGAGTTACAGGAAACAAATCAATGTTTGTCTGGGGTTAGGGGTCACAGTGAGTCTGATGGGAAATAGAACTAGAAATGGAAGATAGACTATGGGATTTGGGTCTAAGGTCAGATAGATTTGGAAACACAGTATAAAACCAAAGTGCGAGTCAAATGGAGTAAGTCCGTTAGCTGATACGTCTTTATGCAAACCAAATCTGGCTTCCTAAATGCCTCCAGACCTCAGGCAGGATCCTGGGAGAAGGTACAGAAGAAAAGAGTGTTGGCAAAACCACCTTTACACTCTTTGGTACTTTTGAACATCAGCCAGCTTTGAGAAAAGCCTAGATATCAGGAAAAGAATAATCCAGACTGAGATTCAAGTTCTGGCATGACCACATTCTAGCTCCTTTTAAAAAGTTACTCAAGCTCTCTAAGTCCCAGTTATTAATTTATAAAAATAATAATATTCTTACCCCACTCAGGATATTATTATTAGTAAATGATAACATGGGTGACTCTCTGGCCAAGTGTATATCCTTTTTTAAGCTGTGCATTAGATTTCTGTGTTGGTATTATTAACCTTACCTCTCGGGCCAGACCTCAGATTTCTCATTTGTAAAACAATCTCAGTGACATAGGGACCACAGGAGTTCCTTTCCAGCTCTAATATTCTAGACCACTGTATCAATCATCAGTAAAATGTTAGATTTCTCCTAAATGGTTTCTTTGTGTGGGGTTCCCACAGAAGCAATTGCCCAAAAAAGCTTTAATAGAATTGTCTTTCATTCAAAACATGCTTATCTAGAGCCTACATTCAGGTTATGCAGTATTTGTTGGAGTAGGTGTAGATCCAGCCTAGAAAAGAGAGACCACAAGGGCAGTGCTCTGACATGAACACCTCAGGTATTCAGAAAAGACAGAAAGTAGGGGCCTCCTGATATGTGAGCAGCTCAAATGTGGTGTTCTGGATGATATGCCCCCTGGTTCAGGGTCAAGTATATACGTGCATAACCAAAATCTATTGAGGTGTGGGTTGGTTCTTCTTAAAATAACTCAGATATAGCTCAATTTAATGATTTTCTGACTTCTCCACTGATCTTGCCTTTGTTAACTAGCTCCATTAACACAAGTCACTTTCCACTCTACACCAAGAAGGTGAAAGGGGAGAGTTTGAATAGAACTGAATAATTCTTTACTTAATCATGCACTATCCTTCCAACTGACCTTTTCCTATTCTCATTACTCCAGTTCCTTTTACGAATGAACACTTTCTATGGAATAATTAGCCTTCTCTGTCTTTTTTACATTTAAGTGACTCAGTTTTATAACAACTCTGTAAGAAAAGTGTTCCTCCCCATTCTTTGGTAAACAGAAGACGAGAAAGAGGATTAAGTCTCTGAATACAGAACAGTCCTGGTACAAATTACAGCTGCCCAAACTATTCTCTGTTCCCTGACATACATGCAGAGCTACTGCAGCATTTCTTGAGTCTTCAAGGGGTTACCAAACCAGTTCTGAGGCAACCATTATTCTCTGATGAAAAGCTCCTGTGACCTCCACCTCAGGCATTAGAAAACTTATCTATTTCTCACCTCATTCTTCAAAAGAGTGAGCTAGCTTTGGAACCTAGCAGGTAAGAAGTTAAAATGCACTCCATTAAAAAAAAAATAGTTTTTGTGGCAGAAATTGCCTCTCGCTTTTGAACTGACCCACCTTATTGGAATGAGAACACATCAGAGGCACGGATGTGAAGACCAGCCGCGGAGAAAATTAAGGAATGTGGAAAGTATGGCCTTGGAGGTGGAAATCTAAAGCAAATCTGCATAAGTGCTGCATAATTGATAATGAACCACTTACTGGTCTTGCAAAAAGTGCTAATGAAATGGTTGCTTTCTGCTGCATTGACTATTTAGCTATTGTTAAAACGTGAGCAAATTAACTTTTAAACTTTAGTCACCAACAGCACCTAATTAATTTTTAGAGTTGGTAAAAGCACCCTTGCGGTGCCAAGGGCTAGCCTATGCAAAATAATGAAGGTGGCCATTAGTCAATCTCTAGAACATCCAAAACCAACATTTGATGACTGGTTCTTTTCAGTCTTTCCCTATTTTCCCACATATACCAAGATCTTCCTGTTCTTTCCCTCACCATCAAAATCTGCTTTCAGGAATAGACCAGAAAAATCAACTTAACTAAGATACTAAATATTAGTAATAGTTTCAAAGTCTTACCTTTCCAAAGATATTTATGTTTTATAACAAGAACTGAACCCCAGGATACAAAGGTAGCTGTTAAAATGGAGTAAATATCAGAACCACCATGAATATGCTAGAGCCATGTCAACACATACTCACAGCCTTCTGCTCAGAAATTCTGATTCCAAAGGTTTGACTGTGGCCTAGGGATCTTGTGTGTGTGTGTGTGTGTGTGTGTGTGTGTGTGTGTGTGTGTGTTAGAGAGAGAGAATGTGATAATAGTACACATCACTATGCTTTCTTCAACATTTTCTCTACTGGTCAGATATAACTGTTCACATTTTATAAATCATAGAACTACACAAGTGAGTTGAAAAAAATTGAATTAGGACCCTAGGTTTACCAGTAGAGGCAGCAGTGCTGCCTGGACTATCTCAATGCCCATCTAGAATCTATATTGCAGTAACAATGGCTCTTGAAAAGCCAGCCTTCCTCTCACTTGGCTGCATCATATTAAGTATAACTACTGATAAAAGCATGTAAACTCATCTCTTCTCCTTAGTGGCCTGCTGGCTTCTCAACTCACTTAGAAGCTAGTTCTTCATTTCTCATGTGCTTTTTATATTACTAAAAAGACATTAATGGAGGAGGAATAGGATGGTGGAAGAGTAGGAGACCTAAATATCATTGGGTCCCAGGAACTCAACTTGATAGTTATCAAACCATTCTGAACACCTACAAACTCAACAAGAGATAAGAGAAGAGTAGTAATTCTAGAAACTGAAAAGCAAACACTTTCTGGAAGGTAGGATGTGTGCAGAAGTGAATCCAAGGTATTATAGGGGAAGAGAGACTGCGGGGGAGGGGCTGGCTCCCAGTAAGTGGTAGAGCAGCTAGGCACAAAATTGGAACTTTTAGATGTCTGCTCTACTGAGGGGCATTGCTCCAGAGTCTAAGCAGGGGGGTGAGGGAGCAGGGACACCTTCACAGGGACAGTGTGGTCTCAGGAGCCAAGGGGTCACAAAAAGACGAGGGCTATCTGAGGGTAGCAGAGCTGCCAGGTATCACAGCGGGGACGCCAGCTATAGAGACAGGGCTGAGGAGTGTGCTCTCAGCTCAGGATTACCTTAAACCATGATCTGAGGCACAGTGGGACCACTGCTCTTTGAGCAGGGACCCCACAAGTGGCAGATCCGGGGAGACACACCTTCCTCCTCCAGGAGGAGTGGCACAGGAGCATGCAACAGGAATCTGCTGGGTTTGGAGATTCCAAATGGGGCCATGCGCTGGACATAGAAATGCTCAGTCACAGGATGGGTGGGCTTGGAATACAACCTGAGACCAGGGAGATAAGAGTGATTGACTTCTTTTCTCTGAGGGTGCACTGAGGAGTGGGGCCCTGAGCTCTTGGCTCCAATGGTATCAGAGACTGGGAGGCCATCATCTTCATTCTCATCCTCCAAAGCTGTACAGAAAGCATTCAGGGAACAAAAGATACAGAGAGTTAACCCAAACAGACTGCTTAACCCAACCCCTGGGAAGGGTGGTGCAATTCTGCCTCAAGCAAAGACATTTGAGAATCACTGGAACAGGCCCCTCCCCCTGAAGATTAGCAAGAACATCCATCCAAGACCAAGTTTACTGATCAATGAGAACTGCCGAACTCCAGATTTAGGGGAATGCAATACATAGAATTCATGGATCTTTTCTCATGATTCTTTAGTTTCTCAAAGCTAAATTTTTTTAATTTTATTTTTTTCTTATTCTATTTTTTACATTTTACCTCTTTCCTATTTTAAGCTTTAAACTACCTTACCTTATCAATACCTTTTTTAAAAATCTTTTTAAATTTTCATTGTTTTAATCATACTCTATGGCTTCATTGTATTTAACTTTACTTTTTATATACATATAGGTTTTGCTTTCTTTAAAATTTTGGGATACAATTTCTTCTACAGATCAAAATATACCCTAAATTTAGTTCATGGTTTTGTTCTAGTCTCCAGCCTGATCACTTTCTTTTCTCATCTTTTTTTCTTTTTTTTCAACCAACTTCTCATCTTAGGAATTCCATTTTTAGAATCTTTTAAAATTTTCATTGTTATAGTCATATTCCATCCCTTCATGGTGTTTACCCTTATTTTTGTATGTATATATATATATATATATAAGTTTTTCTTTCTTTAAAATTTTGGGAGGTAGTTTGTTCTAACAGACCAAAATACACCCCAAATCAAGTGGGTGGCTCTGTTCTATTCACCAGCCTAATATATACATATATATGATTTTTTTTCCTCCTTTCTTTCCCCCCTGGTTTCAGGTCTCCTCTGATTTGGTTAGTGAATATTTTTCTGGGGTCATTGCTACCCTTTTAGTATTTTATTATCTCATTCATCTATTCTTATCTAGATAAAATGACAAGGTGGAAAAACTCACTGCCAAAAACAGAATAGCAGGCCATACCAATGGCTAGGGACCTGATCAATACGGACACTAGGAAGATGTCAGAACTGGAGTTCAGAATAATGATTATCAAGGTGCTAGCTGGGATCTAAAAAAGCATGGAAGATACTAGTGACTTCCCTTCTGGAGAAATAAAATCCCTTTCTGGAGAAATAAAAGAACTAAAATCAAACCAAGTTGAAATAAAAAATGTTATTAATAGATGCAATAAAAAAATGGAGGCTCTTACTGCCAGGATAAATGAGACAGAAGAGAGAATTATTGATAAAGAAGACCAAATGGTGGAGAATAAAGAAGCTGAGAAAGGAGAGATAAACAATTACTGGACCATAAGGGGGAGAATGTGAGAGATAAGTGATACCATAAGACAAAACAATATTAGAATAATTGTGATCCCGGAATCACAGAAGACAGGGGCAGGAGGGGAGAAGGTATATTGGAGTAAATTATAGTAGAGAATTTCCCTAATATGGAAAAAGGAAACAGCATCTAAATCCAGGAGGCACAGAGGATTCCCCTCAAAATCAATAAAAATAGGTCCACACCCTATCATCTAATAGTAAAACTTACAATTCTTAGTGACAAAGAGAAAATCCTGAAAGCAGCTCAGGACAAGAAGTCTGTAACATACAATGGTAGAAATATTAGATTGGCAGCAGACTCATCCACAGAGACCTGGCAGGCCAGAAAGAACTGGCATGTTATATTCAAAGCACTAAATGAGAAAAATAAGCACCCAAGAATACTATATCCAGCTAGGCGGTCATTGAAAATAGAAGGAGAGATAAAAAGCTTCCAGGACACACAAAAACTAAAAGAATTTGCAAACACCAAACCAGTCCTACAGGAAACTTTGAAAGGGGTCCTTGAAACAAAGAGAGAACCTAAAAGTAATAGACCAGAAAGGAACAGAGACAATATACAGTAACGGTCACCTTACAGGCAATACAATGGCACTAAATTCGTATCTTTCAATAGTTACCCTGAATGTAAATGGGCTAAATGCCCCAACAAAAAGACACAGGGTATCAGAATGGATAAAAAACCAAGACCCATCGATACGCTGTCTCCAAGAAACTCATTTTAGACCCAAAGACACCTCCAGATTTAAAGTGAAGGGGTATGTGCTTGCTTTGGCAGCACATATACTAAAGTGAGGGGGTGGAAAACAATTTAGCATGCTACTGCACATCCAAAGAAAGCTGGAGTGGCAATCCTTATATCAGAGAAATTAGATTTTAAGCCAAAGACTATAATGAGAGAAGAGAAAGGACACTATATCATACCTAAAGGGCCTGTCCAACAAGAAGATCTAACAGTTTTAAATATCTATGCCCTAATATGGGAGCACCCAGTTATATAAACCAATTAATAGCAAAATCAAAGAAACACATCAACAATAGTACAATCATAGGGAAATTTAACACTGAAATGGACAGATCATCCAAGCAAAAGATCAACAAGGAAATAAAGGCCATAAATTGCACACTGGACCAGATGGACATCACAGATATATTCAGAACATTCCATCCCAAAGGAACAGGATACACATTCTTCTCTAGTGCGCATGGAACATTCTCCAGAATAGATCACATCCTGGGTCACAAATCAGGTCTCAACCAGTACCAAAAGATTGGGATCATTCCCTGAATATTTTCAGACCACAGTGCTTTGAAACTCAAACTCAACCACAAGAGGAAAGTTGGAAAGAACTCAAATACATGGAGGCCAAAGAGCATCCTACCAAAGAATGAATGGGTCAACCAGGAAATTAAAGAAGAATTTTTAAAAATTCATGGAAACAATTGAAAATGAAAACACAACTGTTCAAAATCTGTGGGACACAGCAAAGACAGTCCTGAGAGGAAAAATATATAGCAATACAAGCCTTTCTCAAGAAACAAGAAGGGTCTCAAGGACACAACCTAACCCTACACCTAAAGGAGCTGGAGAAAGAACAGCAAATAAAGCCTAAACTCAGCAGGAAAAGAGAAATAATAAAGATCAGAGCAGAAATCAATGAAATAGAAACCAAAAGAACAGTAGAACAGATCAATGAAACTAGGAACTTGTTCTTTGAAAGAATTAATAAGGTCGATAAATCCCTGGCCAGACTTCTCAAAAAGAAAAGAGAAAAGACCCAAATTAATAAAATCATGAATGAAAGAGGAGATATCACAGCAAACACCAAAGAAATACAAACAATTATAAGAACATATTATGAGCAAATATACACCAGCAACTATGACAATCTGGAAGAAATGGATGCATTCCTACAGACATATAAACTACCAAAACTAAACCAGGAAGAAATAGAAAAACCTGAACAGACCCATAACCAGTGAGGAGATTGAAGCAGTCATCAAAAATCTCCAAACAAAGAGGAGCCCAGGGCCACATGGCTTCCCGGGGAAATTCTACCAAATATTTAAAGAACAATGAATACCCATTCTCCTGAAACTCTTCCAAAAAATAGAAATGGAAGGAAAACTTCCAAACTCACTTTATGAGGTCAACATTACCTTGATTGCAAAACCAGACAAAGACCCCACCAAAAAGGAGAAGTAGAGACAAATATCCTTGATGAACACCCGATTCAAAAATTCTTGCCAAAATACTAGCCAATGGGATCCAACAGTATATTAAAGGGATTATTCACCATGACCAAGTAGGATTTATTCCTGGGCTGCAAGGTTAGTTCAACATCCACAAATCAAATGTGATACAATACATTAGTACAAAAAAAAAAAAAAAAGGAAAGAAAGAAAGAAAAGAAAGAAAGAACAAGGTCTATATGATGCCCTCAGTAAATGGTGAAAAAACATTTGACAAAGTAAAGCATCCTTTCTTGATCAGAACTCTTCAAAGTGTAGGGATAGAGGATACATACTTCAATACCATCAAAGCTATCTATGAAATACCCACAGCAAATATCCTTCTGAATGGGGAAAAACTGAGATCTTTTCCTCTAAGGTCAGGAACATGGCCGGGATGTCCACTATCACCACTGGTATTCAAGTAGTATCCATACTCAGAAAACTATAAAACACTCATGAAAGAAGTTGAGGAAGACCAAAAGAAATAGAAAAGTGTTCCATGCTCATGGATTGGAAGAACAAATATTGTGAAAATGTCTATGTTACCTAAAGCATCTACACATTTAATGTAATCTCTATCAAAATATCATCAATTTTTTTCAGAGAAATGGAACAAATAATCCTAAAATTTATATGAAACCAGAAAAGATACCAAACAGCAAGAGGAATGTTGAAAAAGAAAGTCAAAACTGGTGGCATCACAATTCCAGACTTCAAGCTCTATGACAAAGCTGTCATCATCAAGATAGTATGGTATTGGCACGAAAACAGACACGTAGATCAATGCAACAGAATAGAGAGCCCAGAAATAGATCCTCAACTCTATGGTCAACTAATCTTTGACAAAGAGGGAAAGACTGTACAGTGGAAAAAAGACAGTCTCTTCAACAAATGGTGTTGGGAAAATTGGACTGCCACATGCAAAAGAATGAAACTGGACCATTTCCTTACACCACACACACAAAAATAGACTCAAAATGGATGAAAGACCTCAATGTGAGACAGTAATCCATCAAAATCCTTGAGAACACAGGCAGCAATCTCTTCAACCTCAGCCGCAGCAACTTCTTCCTAGAAACATCACCAAGGCAAGGGAACTGAGGGCAAAAATGAACTATTGGGACTTCATCAAGATCAAAAGCTTTTGCACAGCAAAGGAAACAATCAACAAAACCAAAAGACAACTGACAGAATGGGAGAAGATATTCGCAAATGACATATCAGATAAAGGGCTAACATCCAAAATCTCTAAAGAACTTATCAAACTCAACACCCAAAGAACAAATAACCCAATCAAGAGATGGGCAGGGGGCGCCTGGGTGGCTCAGTGGGTTAAAGCCTCTGCCTTCAGCTCAGGTCATGGTCCCAGGGTCCTGGGATCGAGCCCCGCATTGGGCTCTCTGCTTGGCAGGGAGCCTGCTTCCTCCTCTCTCTCTGCCTGCCTCTTTGCCTAGTTGTGATTTCTCTCTGTCAAAGAAATAAAAAATTAAAAAAAAAAAAAAAAGAGATGGGCAGAAGACATGAACAGATCAGTTCTGCAAAGAAGACATCCAGATGGCCAACAGACACATGAAAATGTGCTCCACATTACTCGGCATCAGGGAAATACGAATCAAAACCACAATAAGATATCACCTCACACCAGTCAGAATGGCTGAAATTAACAAGTCAGGAAAAGACAGATGTTGGCAAGGATGCAGAGAAGAGGGGACCTCTACGCTGTTGGTGGGAATGCATGCTGGTATAGCCACTCCAGAAAACAGCATCAAGGTTCCTCAAAAAGTTGAAAATAGAGCTACCCTACAACCCAGCAATCATACTACTGGGTATTTACCCTAAAGATACAAACGTAGGAACCAAAGAGGACTGTGCACCCCAATGTTTATAATAGCCATGTCCACAATAGTCAAACTATGGAAAGAACCTAGATGTCCATCAACAGATGAATGGATAAAGACGATTTGGTAGATATATACAATGGAATACTATGTAGTCATCAAAAGAAATGAAATCTTGCCTTTTGCAATGATATGGAACTAGAGGGTGAAATAAGTCATTCAGAGAAAGACAATTATCATATGATCTCCCTGATATGAGGAATTTGAGAGGCAGAGTTGGGGGGGAAGGTTGGGGGGTAGGGAAGGAAAAAGTGAAACAAGATGGGATCAGGAGGGATACAAACCATAAGAGACTCCAAATCTTATGAAACCAACTGAAGGTTGCTAGGGGGAGGGGGGTGTGGAGAGAGTGGTTGGGTTATGAACACTTGGGAGGGTATGTGAGTGCTGTGAAATGTGTAAGCCTGAGGACTCACAGACCTGTACCCCAGGGCAAATAATACATTATACATTAATAAAAATAGTTTAAAAAAATCATACCACCCAAGGGGACACATGTCCACAGATCACTGAGAATAGTCTAATTCAGATTTTCCTTGTCAGAAGGCTATCTTCTACAGACAGCTCAAAAAGAGTACCAGAAATTTTATATACTATCTAGCATTTCTGTCCTTACTCATTCACAGAAGAAAACTGAAATTTTCTAATCCAAATTCTGACATTTACACATTTACTGTGTATTATTATTGTATGTTATGTGGGCCTGTTAAATGAATGGGGGGAAATCATGATGTTATAAACTCATCTTAAAGGCCAGTTTTCATATTTTCTGACAAAGAAAAGAAAAACAGATAAGGAAGTTAACTTTTGTTTCAAGTGAATGAATTTGAATTCCTTTTAAATCAAACATGTCACAACAGAAAGGAAAGACTAATTCACAGAATCCTGGAGGATTACACATAAATATTAAATGGAAGCCCACTTCCTAGACCTCTGAGATATGAAAGTTTATTACATTCCCGTCACATTCCTTTCACATACAGAAAATATATATTTCCTTACCTCTTAAATCCTGAGAGCCATGATAATCTATGCACACACTATCCCTGTTTATTTATGATACTGAACAGGTTAGGATGAAATACACTGCACCCTTTTCACTGTGGATGGCTGATCCTTACCCCCTAAGAGAGTTCTTCTACAAATTCCTCTGAAAGTTTCTCCATGACCTGCTGAGCTCCCATATCACTCTATTTTTAAACACTTTGCTGAACTCCTTCATTTTTAATAAAATGTCACTGTTTCCACTTTGGACCATTGAAGGGCCAAAAGTTCTTCCCAGGTTCTTCCTGTTCTCACAACAGATTTCACATAAAAGTAAGACAAGTTAAATGGATGAGAGCAGTAAAATTCCATGGTACTCAGAGGAATAAAGCCTCAGGCAAACTGAACTCAGAGGACAGGATTAGACATACGGGGTGCTAATCAGAATTCTTTGGGTATTGGGTAAAGTCATCGGTTTGTGGACCTAAGGATAAGACACAACATTTGTTAAGAAAGGAGCTTCATTTCTCTCATTCTTTTATCTCCACTACCTCATCTCTAGTCTTGAGCAGAACAGACACTTGGTAAATGTTTGTGGAACAGAATTGCCTGTGTCGTAAAAGTAATTACAGTACTGAATGACAGAAACGTGCCAAGGATATGACTGAGGAATGTCAGGGATGCCTTCAGTTGAGAATCAAAAAAGATACCGGATCTCTTTCTTGAAATAATAGTCACATCATCATACTAAAAATAGATTTATCACTTATTCAACAGTGTTTTAAAAGGGTGCTATACAGAGTTCTAAAAATGTTTTACACATAGTTCACATTTAATCCTCATAAGAACTCCAAAAGGTAAGTAGTATCATTCTCATTATCAGTTGAAAATGGGTGAATTCAGATTAACTACACCCCATAGTTACAACCCTTGAGTCCTGGAGTCAAGATGAGGCAGAGCCCTGACTGACTCCCAAGCTGAGAACCTTCCCACAGCCCTGTGCCAAGTCATTATTTTCTTGGGGCATCACATGGCATTTCTCTGAACTAGAATTCAGGCTGTTTCCAAAAGGGCAGCATTTTTCAAACCATACTTTAAATCTTTCCACCTAACTGTACAAATGAATGCATTAAAAATTTTGGGATGGTTTTTCTGAGTTACTGCCATGGAGAACTTCAGCTATTTAATAGAACTGAATACTCAGAAATGGTACAGCAGCCACCATGTGAGAAACAAGGTGGGGAGTTGCCTTAGAAATGAGGAAATATGCAATTTTTAGCTCAGAAAGTGCCCATTTACCCTGAAGAATGAGTGCCCTTTGCCTTCTTCACTATATAGGTGTTGGTTGGGGATAAGAATTTAGTCCTCCAGTTTAGCCATTTCTATTAAGATACCGATACGCTTTTTGTTTTTCCTAAGTAAACTGTCTATTTTATTTCATAAACCAACTCCATATATCAGTTCCATTTAATGCCTCCATGATTCTGTAAGAACAACAAAAAAGGGAGCTATTTATTTGTAAACATGTATATATTTTGTTCTAAAAGTAATCAGCATATTTACATATTCATTAGAATTGCCACTCTAAGTGAAATGGGGACAGTAGCTAATGGCATAATTTTAACTTTGTGGATGACCAGTTTTGCATAAACAAAATGAGATTATTACCATTGAGTCTGTATAGCAACTGTAAGGAAGAAAAATAAAAGAGGCACATTTCCTTAAAAAGGAATTTCCTTTCTTTAAGGAAACAAACTGATGGGTTAACATCAAAAAATAAATCTTCAAAAAATGTAAATCAAAGCAAATACTCTAATTTCAATACTTAAAAAATAATAGCTCATTTTTAAGAAGAAAAGAAAATAGGCAAATTTCTAGAAAAATCTAACGAATAAAAAACAGAAATAATTAAATTACTAAAGGGCTGCAGTGAATAGAGAGAATTACAAATTGTAAGAGACTATGTCCAAAAGTTTAAAAATTGGATTACACTTAAATGTCTAGGAAAATAGATGTAACCAATGATTCAGGAAAAGGAAGAAACCCTGAAGAGATAGGAAAAAAATCAAGACTTCAGTTTTTAGAGCTGTTTTAGGTTTACAGAATTGAGAGGAAGGTACAAAGACTCCATACACCCCCATCCCCCCACACAAACATAGCCTCCCTCATTGTCACTACCCCTCACCACTGTTACCAATGGCGAACCTACACTGATACATCATAATCACCCAAGTCCATAGCTTAGCTGAGGGTTCAGTCTTGCTATTGTACTTTCTCTGTGTTTGAACAAAAGTAGAATTCACTTTTATTTGAATATCATACAGAGTATTTTCACTGACCTAAAAATCCTCTGTGTTAGACCTATTCATAGCTCCACCTTACTACCCTTGGAAACCACTAATCTTTTTTTTTTTTTTTTTTTTAAAGATTTATTGATTTGACAGAGAGAAATCACAAGAGAGGCAGGCAGAGAGAGAGGAAGGGAAGCAGGCTCTCCGCTGAGCAGAGAGCCCGATGTGGGACTCGATCCCAGGACCCCGAGATCATGACCTGAGCTGAAGGCAGCGGCTTAACCCACTGAGCCACCCAGGCGCCCGAAACCACTAATCTTTTATTGTCTCCATAGTTTTGTCTTTTCCAGAATTGTCACATAGTTGAAATCATAGATTTCAGACTGGCTTCCTTTACTTAGTAACATAAATTTAATATTCCTCCATGTGTTTTTGTCATGGCTTGATAGCTCATTTCTTTTTAGACTTGAACAATATTTTCCTGTCTTGATGTACCACAGTTTATTTATGCATTCACCTACTGAAGGACATCTTGGTTGCTTCCAGGTTTTGACAATTATGAATAAAGCTGCCACATATACCCATGTATAAGTTTTTGTGTGGATATATGTTTTCAGCTTATTGGGGGTAAATATCAAGTACCATGATTACTAGATTGTATGGTAAGAGTGTTTAGTATTTTTAAAGATGAAATTAGTTTTTTAAAAAACTAAATTTCGTTTTTTTAAACTGTCTTTTTTTCAAACTGTCTTTCAAAATGGCTGTACCACTTCGCATTCCCAACAGCAACATATGAGAATTCTTGTTATTCCACACCCTTGCCAGCATTTGCTGTCAGTGTTCTGGATTTGGGTCCATTTTAATCATTGCGTAGTAGTATCTCATTGTTGTTTTAATTTGTATTTCTCTGAGCAGATACAATGTGAAGTATCTTTCCGTGTGCTTATTTTTCATCTGTATATCTTACTTTGTCAGCTGTCTGTTAAGATCTTTGACCCATTATCTTTGATAACCCATTATCAAATATATCTTTTTTTATAAAGATTTTATTTATTTATTTGACAGACAGAGATCACAAGTAGGCAGAGAGGCAGGCAGAGAGAGGAGGAAGCAGGCTCCCTGCTGAGCAGAGAGCCTGATGTGGGGCTTGATCCCAGGACCTTGTGATCATGACCTGAGCCAAAAGCAGAGGCTTTAACCCACTGAGCCACCCAGGCGCCCCTCAAATATATCTTTTGAAAATATTTTCTCCCAATCTGTGGCTTGTCTCCTAATTTCTTGATATGGTATTTAAGCGAGAAGAAGTTTTTTTGTGTTTTTTTAAGGTTTTGTTTATTTATTTGAAAAAGAGAGAGTGAACACAAAATGAGGGAGTGGCAGAAGGAGAGGGAGAAACAGGCTCTCTGCTGAGCAGGTAGCCTGATGTGGGGCTCAATCTGAGCCCTCTGGGATCATGGCCTGAGCTGAAGGCAGATGCTTAATCAACTGAGTCACCCAGGCACCCCAGAAAGTTTTTAATTTGAACAAAGTTCATCCTACTAAGTATTTCTTTCATGGATCATGTCTTTGATATTGTAGATAAAAGGACATCACCATTCCCAAGATCATCTAGGTTTTCTCCCATTATCTTCTAGGACTTTTATAGTTTTGCTTTTTAAATTTAAGTCTATGTTCTATTTTAAGTTAATTTTTGTGAAGGGTATAAAATCTATATCTAGATTCATTTTTTTTCCATGTAGATGTTCAGTTATTTCAGCACTTTTCAATTAAAAGACAATCTTTTGTCCATTTTATTGCCCTCTCTCTTTTGTCAAAGATCAGCTGACTATAGTCAAAGATATATGACTATATAAAAGTAGATACTTTTTGGTCTCTCTATTCTGTTCAATTGATCTATTTGTGTATTGTTTCACCAAAACCATACTGTCTTGATTAGTGACTTTATAGTAAGTCTTGGAAGTTGGGTAGTATCAGTCCTCCAATTTTCTACTTCCACTCAATATAGTGCTGGTTATTCTAGGTTTTCTGCCTCTCCATATAAACTCTAGAATTAGTTCATCATTGGCCATAAAATAACTTGCTGGGGATTTTGATTGAGATTGCATTAAACCTATAGGTCAACTTGGGAAGAACTGACATCTTGACAATACTACATAGTCCTATCTGTGAACATGGAATATTTTTTTATTTAGTTCTTTAATTTCATTTATCAGAGTTTTATAGTTTTCCTCATATAGATCATGAACATACTTTGTTAGATTTATACCTAAGTATTTCATTTTTGGAGTGCTGATGTAAATAATACTGTGTTTTTAAGTTCAAATTCCACTTGTTCCTTTTTGGTATATAGAAAAACAATTGACCTTTATATATTAACCTTGTATCCTTCAAGTTTGCTATAATTGTTTATTAGGTCTAGGACTTTTTGAGTGACTCCTCTGGATTGTCTGCATTAATGATAATGTCATCTGTGGACAAAACAGTTTTATGCCTTCATTCCCAATCTGTATTCCTTTTATTTCCTTTTCTTGACTTCTTGCATTAGCAAGGACGTCAAGTATAGTGTTGAAAAGAAGTATTGAGAAGGGATAACCTTTGCTTTGTACCTGATCTTAGTAGGAAAGCTTGGAGTTTCTTCCAACTATCTATGATGTTAACTCTAGATTTTTTTGTAGATATGCTTTATCAAGTTGAGAAAGTTCCCCTCTACTCCTAGTTTACTGAGTTTTTATTCCTAGTTTTTTATCATGAATGGGTGCTGGATTTTGTCAAATGCCTTTTCTGTATCTATTGATATGATCATGTGATTCAACTTTTTTAGCTGTTGACCTGATGGACTACATTAATTGATTTTCAAATGTTTCACCAGCCTCCCATACCTGGGATAAATCCTACTTTGTTGTGACATGTAATTCTTTCTTTGCTTTTTGGAATTTGATTTACTAATATTTTGTTGATGATTTTTACATCTATATTCATTACAGATATTGCTTTGTATGCCCTTTAGTTTTCTTGTGATGTTTTTGTCTAGTTTTGGTATTAAGCTAATGTTGGTCTCATAGAATCAATCAGGAAATATTCCCTCTACTTCTGTCATCTGAACAAAATTGCAGAGCATTGGTGTAATTTCTTTCTTAAGTGTCTGATAGAATTCACCAGTGAATCCATTTGGGTTGGTTTCTTTCTGTTTAGAAGGTTATTAATTATTGATCCAATTTCTTTAATAGATACAGACCTATTCAGATTGTCAGTTTCTTCTTGTGTGAGTTTTGGAAGATTGTGCTTTCAAGGAATCCGTTCATTTTATCTAGGCTATCAAATTTCCATTTTTCTTTCCTTTCCTGGCATATCAGTTATACTTTTTTCTCTTTACATATTTAATGATTGCCCTAGAGTTTCCAACATACATTTACAACTAATGAAAGCTCATTTCACGTAACACTAATTCCTGCAAACACATAAATAATTCTTTCCTCCTATCCCTTGTATCATTGCTGTCAATTATTTCACTTATATAGAAGCATACATAAGCAAATATGTACTCTGCTTGTGTGTGTGTGCATACACAAATATATATGTACGTATTTTAGTAAACATGTATTCTTAAATACACTTAAGCATAAATATCTGAATATATTGTTGTATTATTATTTCAAACAAATTGTTATTTGTTATCTCAATTAAGATTTAAAAAAATACAAGTTTTTATGTCACCTTCACTTATTCTTTCCCTGACGTTCTTCCTTTCTCTATATAGATCTGAGTTTCTGAACTATTTTATTTTCCTTCTCTCTAAAGAATTTGTTAACATTTTTTGCAAGTCATGTTTGCTGGCAACAAGTTCCCTCAAATTTTTTTTGTGTATGTGTCTGAGAAAATCTTTACTTCTCCTTCACTTCTGAAGCATCATTTCACAGGATACAGAATCCTAGGTTGGTCGGGGGGGTTGGTTCACTTAACACTTTAAATATTTCACCCCACTATCTTTTTGCTTGCATGACTTCTAAGAGAGAGTTGGATGTAATTCTTACCTTTGTTCTTCTGTAGGTAAAGTGGTATTTCCACTGGCTTCTAGCAGGTTTTTTTTGTTTGTTTGGTTGGTTAGTTGGTTTGTTTGGTTTTTTTGTTTGTTTGTTTGTTTGTTTAAATTATATGCTAGGTATAGTTTGGGGGAGCATATATCTTGCTTGGTATTGTCTTTGGTTCCTGAATCTGTAGATTGGTGTTTGGCATTAATTTGGGAAAATTCTTGGTCATTATTGTTTCCAATATAACTTCTGCTCCTTTCTCTCTTTTTTTTCTCTTTCTTGTATTCCCATTATATGTATGTTACACATTTTATAGTTGTCACACAGTCCTTGGATATTTTTTTTAGTCTTTGATTGCTTTCTGTGTTTGAAGATTTAACTGGTGTATGTTCTAGCTCAGACATTCTTTCCTCAGGTATGTCCAGTCTACTAATAAACCCATTGAAAGCATTCTTTTGACCTCCAGTATTCCTTTTTGGTTCTTTATAAGGCTTTCCATCTCTATGCTTATATTGCTCATCTGTCCATGATGTCTACTTTGTCCATCAGAGTCCTTAGCATATTGATCATAGTTGTTTTAAATTTCTGGTCTGATATTCCAACATCTCTGGTTCTTCTGGTTCTGATGCTTGCACTGTCTCTTCCAACTGTGGTTTTTGCCTTTTGCTTGAATTTTTTTTTCTCGGTAGCTGGACAAGAAACTGCTGTAAATAGTCCTTTAGTAATGTGGTAGTAAGGTATGGGATGGGGGGAAGCATTCTATTGTCCTATGACTACGTCTCAGTCTTTTTGTGGGCATATGGCTCTAGACTGTGAACTTCACAAGTGTTTCTTGTTTTTTCCTCCTTTCTCAGGTGGGGTAGGATGGCTAGAGTAGGCTGGAGTTGGCTATTTCCCCTTCTTCAACATGGAAAGTTAGAATGGACTAGAGTTGGATATTTCCTTCCATAAGTCAGTTAGGCTCCGGCAGTACCCCAGTGGGTTAAGCTCCGATTAACTAGTTTACAAATGAAGGCAGGCCTTGTTAAGAAGAACAGAGTACTCTGGCATATTTCAAATGGTTCTTTTTCCCTTCCCCCTGCCAGAAACCTGTGGGGATTTCTCCAACATTTACCACATCTGATTGAGGTCCTGGAGGTAAATAACGCTCACAATATTGTGGGGTCTCCCCTATGATGGTGTCCCCCTGGAGTTTTGAACTCTCAGAATTTTCTGCACTGAGTTTTTAACAATTTGTCAACTACAGTTCAGGTTTTTCTTCCTTTACACTGGTTCCTGCAGCAGTTTTTGCTCATGTGTCTTTGCTTGGGTAAGCCACAACTCCCTGTATTCCCCTATCAGTATGTCCAGACTTGACGGCAATAGTTTGCCCTGTGTCCCTCTCTTTGTGTAAAGCCAAAGAGTTGTTGATTTTTTTTTTATTCTCTTCAGCTTTTTACTTGTTCTTAAGGCAGAGTGATGACTTCCAGTCTCCTTATGACTTCCAAGCAGAACTAGAAATTGGAAGTCAAAAAAACTTTTTTCATTAAGAGAGACTAATTATAAAAATTAATTTTACTGTTAAGTTCCCTCAAAGCTTAACTAACATCTAGTTTCATCACCATAAGAAATTTGGCAGAATATATGGAAAAAATGGAAAGCTACCAAGTTCATTTTATAAAGCCAGCATAATGCTGTAACAACATAACAGCAATATTACCAAAAAAGATAATTATGGACCCATCTTGCATGGGAAAATAGATCTGAAAATTCTAAATAAATACTAGCCATAAAATTTAAGTATGTATTGATGGAACATCAAGCTCTAAAAGAAAAAGAAAAAAAAAGACTATCTTATGAATGTAAGGATTATTTAGTATGAGGAAAATAATATTATATTCAAATCAATCAGCCAAATAAGAAAATTCATATCATCCTAATAATAAGGGAAAAAAATGGATGATATGCAAAATTCATTCCTCTATTTTTTGAAAGACTCTTTAAAATTAAAATCTATGACTAGAAGAAGAGCTTTTAGTTATTTTCTAATTATCACCTTCTCACTACAAAATTTTAACAATGCAGAAATGTACATACTAATAAGTTCCTTCCCTAACCACTCCTGCATCTCCCATTTGTCACCTCCCAAGGGATGAGCACTAGCAACAGTTTGGTTTATAGCCTTCCAGAACTCTTCAATGAAATAAATAATGGGTTAATGCATAGATACACACATATATATGTTTACAATATGATTCCTTTTAGTAGAACTTAATATACAGAGTTACATAGAGACAGAAAATTATCAAATTATATACAAAATACATTATAAATAATACCACAGTCTTGAAATGTCCTTGTGCACTAATAATAAGGAGAATTGGTAATTTGAATGGTAAACATACTTTAGATATTGAATGTTTCTAACTATTACCAAATCTATATGAAAAGTTTGTGTCAATTTAATAAATTTTAAATGTCTTTTAAAATTCTTTCTTTCCCCAAATTCACCACTCCTGGTTAACCCGTCTTAGGAACAAGAAATTACGGTATTTTGTGTACAGCTATGGGGAAACTGCCTGGATTGCCATCCAGTCTCCACTACTTTTGAGCTGTGTGAACTTGATCAAGTCACTTAACCTGTCCGTGCTCCAGTTCCTAATCTGTTATGATTAATAATGATTAAGAGATCATTCATAAAAAGTCATAAAAATCTTTGTCATTGTGCTTTAAATATAATTACTTTGTGGGAGTATTTCATAGATATAGAATGTTAATGCTTTGCCCACTATGTATGCTTTTTTTTTTTTTTAAGATTTTGTTTATTTATTTGACAGACAGAGATCACGAGTAAGCACAGAGGCAGGCGGCGGGGGTAGGGGCAGGCTCCCTGCTGAGCAGACAGCCTGATGCGGAGCTCTATTCCAGGACCCTGAGATCATGACCTGAGCCAAAGGCGAGGCTTTAACCCACTGAGACACACAGATGCCCCTGTATGCTCTTTTTAAATCCCTATCTATAGTTTGCCATATATCTTTATATTTTCGGTCATTTATGTAGTGATAATTTTAACATTTTATAAAGCTCTGTTTTTTCCTACATTGCTTCTGAATTTCATGTCTTTCTTGAGAAAACTTTAGCCTATCCTACATTGTATGTATATATAAAGCACTCATGTTTATTCTAATTCTTTTATATTTTAGTTTATGTTTAGTTCTTAAATCCATTCTGTATTGTGTATATGTGACATGAGATAGAAGTGCCTATTTTGTGACAAATTTATAGTCAATTATTTCAGTATTGTTCATTCATTTATTTGGTAATCTATATGTCCCCCTTGATTTGGAAAGCCAATGTGTGAATTTTTATAAACATTCACACATATTTCCAGACTTTTTTTTTCAGTAACATTAATATATTTGCCTTTCTTGCACCAGTGTACACTTTCAAAATTATTATAGTTTTATATACACTGGATTTTATATACACTGGCAAGCACCTCCCCTTTGAAGTGTCTCAACTATAAAGTATGGTGAAGCACTTACTCTGACAAATGCAGAAACAGCTTATCAGTTCACATAAAAGTCCCCCTGGGATTTTTTTTTTTTTAATAATGCATTGAATTTATATATTAAGTTATGAGGAACTGATTATCTTTGCAACTTTGAGTTCTTTCAACTAGGAATTAGAATGTCTTACCACTAATTTAAGCTTTTCAAATGGCCTGCCCGAAAGTTTTGTGATCCTCTTCACAAATATCATGCATGTTTCTTTGTAAGTTTATTTCTATTTAATATATTTCTTGGCTCAAGTGTCTTTGCCTGTACCCGAATGTTTATAGCAGCAATGTCTACAATAGCCAAACTATGGAAAGAACCTAGATGTCCATCAACAGATGAATGGATAAAGAAGATGTGGTATACATACACAATGAATACTATGCAGCCATCAAAAGAAATGACATCTTGCCATTTGCGACGACGTGGATGGAACTAGAGCGTATCATGCTTAGTGAAATAAGTCAATCAGAGAAAGACAACTATCATATGATCTCCCTGATATGAGGACATGGAGAAGCAACATGGGGGGTTAGGGGGATAGGAGAAGAATAAATGAAACAAGATGGGATTGGGAGGGAGACAAACCATAAATGACTCTTAATCTCACAAAACAAACTGGGGGTTGCTGGGGGGAGGTGGATTGGGAGAGGGGGAGGGGGCTATGGACATTGGGGAGGGTATGTGCTATCGTGAGTGCTGTGAAGTGTGTAAACCTGGTGATTCACAGACCTGTACCCCTGGGGATAAAAATACATTATATGTTTATTAAAAAAAAAAATTTGGAAGGGGAGGCGAACCATAAGAGACTATGAACTCTGGAAAACAACCTGAGGGTTTTGAAGGGTCAGGGGTGGGAGGTTGGGGGAACAGGTGGTGGGTAATAGGGAGGGCACGTTTTGCATGGAGCACTGGGTGTTGTGCAAAAACAATGAATACTGTTACGCTGAAAAAATAAATAAAATGGGAAAAAAAAATTTCTTGGCTGTCATTAATGGGATCTATTTTCCATTTTCTAATTGATCACTATTGGCAAATTTTAAAACCACTGATGTATGTATGCAGATGAATACTAACACATATCTCTCTCAAATCAATAAATATCTACGTATCTCAAGTTAGCATACTAAATAGCAAAATACTAGATGCTGCCTTAATAATATAAAAGAAACAACTAGCTAACTGCTGTCACCATTACTATTAAATTTTGTTCTACGAATCCAAACCAAAGCAATAAAACATAGAATGGGAGGGGAAGAAAAGCAAAATTGAAGCGAAGGGGTCTGGATGGGACCCCCTCCTACACGTGAATAGGTTCTTCCCTATCTGGGGCTCCAAGATGGAGGTAGAGAGTGGCTGAAATATAGCCATTGTTCTGCTCAGTGCACTGCATCCTCTGGGTGGGGTTGCAGACGTCCTGAAGAAGAAGCACTTCTTTTCACAGAGGCTCTATCCACACACTATACCAGAGACCAGTGAAGAGATGTCAGCCTAGATAAGGCCCTTTTTATTCTATTTTTGCACAAAGGTTACTTATAGATTTGCACAGTCCTGGAAATGAGAAAACAAACTGTCACTATTTTAAAATGATTTAGAGCACCTGGAAAATCCAAGAGAATTAGTTAAAAAATCATTTCCATTAATAAAATAAGTCTAAAAGTCATTGGATACAATATATATAGCCATTTACATTTATATAAAGATCTATATTATAGTCAGTAAAATGTTCAAATATATTATTTTTAAAAAATAACTTACAATAGCAATCCAAAAGCACAGAATTCCCAAGAATATACTTAATAAAGAACATGAGGAACTTAAGTAAATTAAATTGTATAAGACTACTGCAAATATGAAAGAGGATATGAGTTAATTAAAAAGTAATAGTTTTCCTATAGTTCCAAAAAAAATATTTGAAAAACTTAATGGGCAATGAGAGCAAAAGTAAAACACAGAAGGCATCTTTGAGAGTCCAAGGCCAAAGTCTGCTTTGCAGACAACTATCCATCTTTATCTGTCCTTTTCTCCCAGTGTCTCCTGACATTCACAGTTACAAATTGGACCTGGGGAGGGGCAAGAGTTTCAGGTTTGAGCAGGGCCAGGGGAAGAAAAATGTTGATGAAGATAATGGTTTCTCAGCTGACCCTTTGAA
Source organism: Meles meles (assembly GCF_922984935.1). Classification (NCBI taxonomy): domain Eukaryota; kingdom Metazoa; phylum Chordata; class Mammalia; order Carnivora; family Mustelidae; genus Meles; species Meles meles. The sequence goes on from NC_060070.1 coordinate 40,483,162, forward strand.
CTCAATTTGAACTCTTACACTTAGAGAAATGAGAAACAAAACAATTTTTTATGACCAACTTCATGAACATTCAAGCAATAAATGATGGTCAGAAGTTAATCACTTTGAGACTCTGGCACAAACACAGCTGCCTGTGGATCATGGTGACCATGTGCAGAGCACAGAGGTGGTGAGGAGGCACTTCTTGTCTTTGCACAGGTGCGTGCTCAGCATCAGCCAGCTGGAAATGCTGAGAGGAATGGAAATGGCACCCTCAACAAGACCTGCTATTTCTATCCTGAGTAGATCCAGCAATGCAAGACACTTCATAAACAGAAGAGCATGACCAGAAGAAGACAGAGCATGAAAGGAAAAATAGTACTATTGACATTTTGGGTTAGATAATTTTTTGTTGGTGGGATCCAGGGGCAGCAGGGATTCTTTGGTACACTCTCAAAAATTTAAGAATACCCCAGACTCTACACATAAGATGCCAATAGTACACCCACAGTGACAGCCAAAAATGTCTCCAGACATTGTCAAGTATACCCAGGTGAGTGAGGGTGGGAGTGGAGAGAACCAAGCCGGCTAAGAACCACTGATGGAGATTGATTGATTAGAAATCAAACTAAAACACTGGGATGGGTGTGTACCCCTTTGGAGATTCTCAGAAATAAATGTTGGGGGGGCCTTGATAAATACTAATTTTTGATGTATACACATTTATGCATAGATCCAGAGGCAAGCATATGAGCCTTTCAAGAATGTTAATGATATTGTTTGGTGGGTTAGGATAAATGGATGACTTTCATTATCTTATAAATTCTTTTATATTATTTTTGTTCATTTCCACATTTTTCAGTTTTCAAAAATGAACATATATTACATATATTTATTTAGCCATGCTTTTTAGTGCCTGCTATGTGCCAACTAAACTAATGAGGATAGAGATCAGGGTTGGGAATTCCAGGCAGAAGGTGAAGTGGTAGAAAGACCATAAACAATAGGCATCATAAATAATTATATGTTAGAAAGTGGTAAATTCCATTTAAAAAAATGAGTTGAGAGGTGATATCATTAAATAAAAGTCATTCTTAAAAATCTAGAGAGTGCAGGATTGACGCGGAAGCATTCTGTCCTCTTTCACAACCACTGTACCTTCTATTCTCCACTCCTGAGTGTCACTACCTTTCAAACAAAATGACCTCTCTGTGGATTCAGGCAGTTGTGTTTTTCGCTGAGCCCCTGAAGGCATCATGAGTTGAGCAAGGATTCTCATTCGATGATAAGATGGGTCTCAAACGGCTTTATCAATAGTGCTTCCAGTCCTTAGAATAGACACTGACATCTATTTTCCGAAACTCTTATAGTTCTCAGGCCATTTCATTACCTGAGGCACAGATTTGCTTGAAACTCCTGCCACAATAGCTGGAGCAAAGCTGCGTAATGCCCTTCAGGACATTCTGGAACACAGGGCCCAGTCTTGGTTGGAATGGCTAACAACCCTGTGAGTTGTGGCTGCCAGCTGGTTGCAACTTAACTTGCTGGGAACAGGGGTTATTAAATGACTCATTTAAACCTGAGCCAAATACCAAATAAGTGGATAATGTATTCAAATGGTCTGGAGGAGAGCAATGGATGATATGTTTATTTCTATCTCGGTAATTAGATAGATCAGATCTTAGATAAATAAGAGAGCAGTAGGTGTGCAGGCTTGAGGAAACAACCCGCCTTCTTTGCAGTACTTATAAGAGAAGAGGTTGTAATGCTTCATTTAACTAAAGCTTGTCACACAGGGCTTGTGTTTTCCACCACAGCAGCAAAATAACATAGGTTTAGGAGAACTTGGGTTAAATAAATTGCTTCATGATCCTACTTCTACTGAGAACTGAGAGAAGGTCCTCTTCAGGATCTGCCGAAAGAACATCCAATGGAAAATATTTTTAAACATTTTCTGTTGGAGCCAAATGAAAACTAAAAAAATAAAATAAATAAATAAGATAAAATAAAATTGAGGCTTAACTTTATTGTTATCCTTGCTGAAACCTTTTTTTTTTTTTTTCAAGAGGTTTCAAGTACGTTTGTAAACCTCAGAAAGACCAAGTCCAGGCTGTCAATCTTTTGAAAGTTTTGCAGTAGACAGCAAGGTCCTCATAAGCATGAAGAAGTCTTGTTTCTGGTAAACTCTATTTTGAAAAAAACAACCCAAAAAAGCCCACTGACTTTACTTTGAAGACTTTGCATCAGTCTCTGGAGGCAAACAGGGCAGCAGTCCAGAATTTTCTTGGCCGTCAGCACAAAGGAGTCTGCACATCAGTAACAAGGAGAAAAGGCAAACTTCAGCAAAAACAAAGACCTGTCCTGGTTTTAAAAGAAAGACAGAAAGAAAGAAAAACAGGACATATGATCACCTTAGTCAGCTGCCAAGTATATGAGGTAGCTCCAAAAAGAGTGTAATGTTCCATTGCAAATGAGAAACTGTAATTACACCCAGCAAATCTGGAGAGAGAAATCTATGGCGCCACCGGATGCTAACTGTGGATGGGCAGTGGAGTAGAGGCCTTGAGTGAAGACAGGCCTGGAGTTACCGGCCAACGGGCGGTCCTGTCATTGTCGTTCTAGAGACCAAACCAGCTTTTTGTGAGCTCTGTAAGATGGGATACCATACAATACTGAGGTGAAACCCAGGGCTTCCCAGGAGCAGGAAAGCAGGAAAAGACTCCTATGACTGTCAGATATCTCTGAAGGGAATTATTCAGTCTGATTTTCCTCTAATAACTTGTGTTGGCTTTAAAGGAAGATCGAAGAGCTGCTCCTAGGTTGTACAGGCACCTATCACGATAGGGCAGGAAGGCTGCCCATGCGGAGAACCGCTCTGGAAACTTGTTCTGTAGAAGTAGAAAATCCATATGTTCTGGACCAGAATCAGGTTATACAGAAACTTCCTAAACCTATTATCCAGTCTGAGAACTAGGCAATGAAAAGTCACTCTGTATTTCACATTTTTGTGGCATTTGCATTCCTTCTATCTTCTTGCTCTTGTTCTCAGCAATGAAATTAATTTCAGTGGGGAGTAAGGTTGGAAACTGGTGGCTTACCTCAGGACATGACTGTTGGTTCTGTTGTAAAGAAATAGGTTGCCAAGCACGTTGGGAAGGATGTCATTATCATTTCACAACTGTGGGAGCCACCTTTACAACCTTTGTTTATTTTTACAGTCCAAATATTCATATAAGTATGTCAGTCAAAGGCATGTTTCCCTCTCTGTTCACAAAAGATCATTCATGTCACTGGATATTGGATATACTCTTTAGGCTCATCTTGATTTATTCTGTGAAGAAAGCTTAAAAGTGAACCCTACCGTGAGACCAATTTCCTTTTTTGTATTTATGCAACAAGAAAACTTCATATAGTGTTCTGATTATTATTATCATTATTATTATCACATATTATGGGAGTTTTATGGGAGTTAGGCAATTTTCATTTACTTTCCTAATGGAATTTCTGTTTACACCTAAGTGTCCCATCTTATCCTATGCAAAACAATCTCAAAGGAGTACTTGGCAATCTCTGAGCGCTTAAACAAAGGTATCTAATATATGGAGTCATGACTCAGAAAAGAAAGCCAGGTCAGCCCAGCTTTTGAAAGGGGGAAGTCTAAGCAGACTTGGAAATCATTGATCATCTCTAGTCTGATGATTTGAAGAATCATTGGTAGAACTGTTGGTGCAATTAAGAATGAGCATGATTAAATCACAGGAGCCCTGGGCTCTGCCACAGACGAGCCTGTGGGGGAATCTCAACGGAGATTCTCCTGTCACTTGCATTCTCAAGAAGGTTGTTTGGTGCACAAAGTTAAAGCCATTCAAAAAAGAGAGACTGCCATTCCTCCACTCACAGAATTTTATTGCTAACAGAACGTGATATAGCAAAGAAGGAAAAGGAGAGTGAAAATCAGGACACATCTATATCATTTGCTCTTGCCTTTTCATAATCACAATTCTTAAATGGCCCAATATAAGGTAGAGTTGGTCAGTAAAAAGATGGCTATGTTCATCCTGTAGAGACTTTATAAACACCATTTGCAACTCTGCTCAAAGCAGTTTGTGTTCACATCAACACCTACAAACTGAAGTGACTGTGCACTGGGGATATAGTAGAAATCAGTATCTCCTCTCTGGCACCTTACAGAGAAGTGTGGCCGGTTCCTCCTAGTGGTCTGGGACATGGGTCTCTCAGAACACATCTGCCTTAGCTTTTAAGCTTTCGGTTGGGCACCTGGTAGTTAGGGTTATCCTTAAGTACAACAGGGACTAGAAGGAGCACATTTGAGAGAGGAGGTATGATTGATTTGGGGTTGCCGTTGAGACATCCATGGGGAGATGTCCAGCGGGCAGTCAGAACTGCAAAGGTTGAGCCATCCTGATTCTCCTCATAGCACCACAATTCCTCCTTCTGAGGCCCTCTCTCTAGCTCTTCACCATTAACCCATCACATAAATGTGCAAATTTTATAGCATTAATTTTGAACATTCCATGTACGCTGTACTTCAAGTCAGACCACTTACAATATAGCCTATAACTGCTGAAAATCCACCTAGCTTTTTTTTATATGATTCAACTTAAACATTATTTACATTATATCACTGCAAAGTTGGTTTTTAAAAAGATTCTTCATGTGATATATTTATCAACCACTAGAAAAACCAACAGCTAAATCATGAATCACCAGCAGAAAGATTCTATTACATTCAAAATGACAATTTTGTGTAAGATACAAACATTAGAGGATCTCAGTTCTTTCTCTCTGTGTCTTTTTCTTCTTAAGCTCCCTTTCTCTCTCTTACCTATGTATCCATATATTTATCTATAGATAACTGACGACATCCAAATTTATTTTCACAAATATTGTTATTCTATGAAATCCATCATGTGCCTTATGCTTTATTTATTAAATTGTTAAAATACTAAGTTGGGAAGACAGATAACAGTTTCTTTTAAAGTGGACCTTCTTAAAATGACAAGTCAATTTAGATAGTAGCACTAGGAAATTGAAGGCAGAAATTTGTGTTGGGGTTGAATTGAACTTTTTTTAGTTAAAACAATTTTGTTATATAACCAAATTTCTTATTGGGTTCCATGAATGACCTGTAATTTCACTTCCTTGATGAGAATAGTCCAACTTTTAAAATTAACATACAAAATATGCAGCACAAAGACACTTTCTCTATATAATATAAGCAAATTTGAACTATACAAAGGCTTCATTATGTAGGCTGATTTTAGAGGATTTTTAGCTCCAGGGGATGTTAGAAATTTTCAGTACATTTAAGCTATGTGGCATCACTGTCCTCAAATTTAATTTACCAAGAATCATAGATCTAAAAGGAATTCATTAATTCGCTTTTTCTAATTAGAGTTGGACTCTACTCCTTTGTTGTAGATATTTATATTTAATCATATGAATAGTTGATAAATACACCATTTCAAAACACTGCAGAATGAATCATTTGCTTCTTGCTTGCTCTCTCAGAATCTTGCCTAATCATAGCAACAATTTCCAAATACACAAACTCCTTTTAGTGTTGTATCACTGTGATATTCCCCAAATTGCAAAGGCCCCTCTACCAAACCACACACATGCATATTTTTTCTTTGTGTCTTAGGAGACTCCAGTGCGGTTATACACAACACAGAAACAAGATAAAAACCTGAAAGCTCTGTTAGTACATGCCTTCGAGATACAAGATTCCCTTACACTTCTTCATGATTGGGTCCAGACCCTTTGTAAATTGTCCGGCCATTGAAACTTCCATCTGTTCCCTTGGGTCTCTACCCCTGGCTCTGTTATGTAGTTTAACACACTTTACTCTTCAAAAATTTCCCCTGACATTCAGCCCAAATGTTCTTTAGTCTCACTCACAATTAATACTCCCCAGGACTGACCTTTGTTGGAAGTACAATAAACCATCGCTTTTTCTCCTGAGTGCTAACACTCTTTACACCCTGTGATCCCTCCCCTAACTCTTAGATGTCAGTGAAAATATTAAAGTGGACTCAAGATACACATTTCAGTGCAGCTCAGCTCTTTGATGATAACTGTTCTTAACCTTCAGAAACCAATTCGATCATTGATCCATTTGTTCAACAAATATTTTTTGAGCACCTACTGTGTACTCAGCATTGTGCTAAGCACTGAACCTAAGGGACATAGGCCTGTCATCTGTCCTCATTTACACTATTCAAAATCCACTATTGTCTGCCACATCACTCGTAGTAAAAGGCTCAGCGTGAATATCATTTTTTTCCTTTGCTGAAAACTTGATAATGTCTTCATATAGCAAGCATTAGCAAATATTATATCTCAAATTGAATATCTCAATGAAAACCAGACAATTTTCCCTTATTTGGTTCAAGAGTAAGACATTTTGAATATTTTATTCCAGAGGTCAGAGATTCCTTTTGTTCTCCTGTCCAACTATAAACTGCTGCATTCTTTCCTCTTAACACATAAAGACTATTGCGTGTAGTTTTCATTATGAGAAAACAGAAAGTCAGTGGAATTCTGTCTAATTTCCCTGATTGCCTTTATAATAGATGTAATGAAAGCCTTTAAAATGTATTCTTTAAACTCAATTTCTCAGAAGTGATTAAAAAAAAATCCTCCAAACACAGAAAGTGAATCAGAATAAGAGGACACAGTCCAGGCACCTTTATCAACGTATTATTTCAATGATTTATTTTCTCTGCTACTTCCAGATCCTTCATTTCATTGGTTATAAATTCACCCAAGAAAAGGAGACATTAATAACTCACATCCAAATACAAGAAAACCCCGGTCCATTTTCTTCCAAAATGAATGCCTTCAGTTTTTCTCTTGCTCCCAAAGTTCTTTGCCTTCTGTGATCCTGACCGTAATTCTCTTTTCCTATAGTTCTAGGATCTTTAAGAAGGTTAGAATTCATCAATTTTACTGAGTCTAATTTTATTATTCCCTGCTTTCCTAAACTGTTACTCCTTTATGGTCTCTTTGATGGTGGCAGTCCCCATCCAACAGCTACCTCACTGAAGAATTCTGCATCATCTTTACCATTTCCTTTCTTTATTTCACCATTGTCAAGCTTTATAGATTCAGCAGTCACATGTCTCTTAACTAGGGTCACTGTTCAAGGTGAAGAGGTAATTCTACAGGTGTGCTCAAATACCAAGAAGGCTCAGATACAAGGAAGGAGCCTGAACTATCATGTGAACAAAGGGGGCACAGAAGAGTTTTAGGCATGGAAGTGAAATTACTAAAGTACACATTTACTGAATTCAACGCTGAGTGTATAGAGCAGGTTTTTCATAACTCGGCTCCAATTATTTCTCCAAATATTAATAACTGTTCCTTGATAAAAGTGTTTCATGATTAAATCAACTAGGAAATACCAGATTAAATACAGATTTCTTTCTTTTTTTTCATTTTCTTATTGTGGTAAAGTATACATAACATAAAATTTACCATCTTGATTTTACTTTAAGTTACAGTTCAGTGGCACTAAGAACATTCCCGCTGTTGTCAAGTCTCATTACTAACCATCTCCAGAACATTTTCATCTTCTCAAACTGAAACTGTGTACCCATTAAACAGTAACTCCCATTCTCCATTCCCACAGTCCTTGGTAGCCACCATTTTACTTTCTGTCTCTATGAATCTGATGATTCTAGGTACCTCACATAAACAGAATTTTATGTTATTTGTTCTTCTGTGATTGGCTTATTTAAGGTCTTTAAGTTTCATTCGTTTTATGGAATATATCAGCATTTCCTTCCTTTTTAAGGCTGAAGAATATTCCATTGTATATATGGTTACATATCAGAATGTATGTACCACATTTTACTTATCCATTCATCTGTTTATGGACATTCAAGTTGGCTACTATAAATAAGACTGCTCTAAAATTTGGTGTTTAGGGGGAGCCTGGGTGGCTCAGTGGGTTAAAGCCTCTGCCTTCGGCTCAGGTGATGATCTCAGGGTTCTGTGATCAAGCCCCACATCGGGCTCTCTGCTCAGCGGGGAGCTTGCTTCCCTTCCTCTCTCTCTCTGCCTGCCTCTCTGCCTATTTGTGATCTCTGTCAAATAAATAAATAAAATTTTTAAAAGTTGGTGTATAGATAGCTTGAGTCCTTACTTTCAGGGGTTTTTTGGTATGTCTCCAATAGTGGAATTGTTGGATTGTATAATTCTGTTTAATTTGTTGAGGTAGTACCATACTACCAATAGGTTTTTTTTGGTTGTACGATCTTTTAATAAGCAAGAATATATTATGATTTTCTAAAAGGGACACTTACTAGGAGAACTGCTTAGCCACTAGCTTTATTTGACTATGAAGTCTTTTCAACTTGTAGGTAAAAGTGCATAAAGGAGTGCAGTTGGAAAAAGGAAAAACAATCTTACCAAACTACAAAGTATGTGCAGATAATAGTGAATATTTTGCAATCCAGATACCCCACAGAACTTCCTACCATCTCTTGCACAGAGATACCCTTGTATTGTTTGAAGCTTATGTGCACCCTTCAGAAATCTATGTGCTACTTGAATTTACCTAATGCTAAGAGAAAGTTTTGTTCGGAATTTGGTAATACATAAGTGCAGTTGAACAGAGAGATAAAAAGAGACAAAAGGACACATAAGAAAAAGGAGAAGGAAAAGAAAAGTAAATATTTTAGAGCACTTAGAATGCTCTGGTCAAATAGTAAGTACTATGTTCATGTTTGTTAAGGAAAGGAAAACTGTTTGAGTAAAATTATTTTTTAATGTTTTTAAATTAATGTTTTTAAATTAATTTTAGAAAGAGAGAGAGCAGGGGAAGGAACAGAGGGAGAGGAAAAAAGAATCCTCAATCAGACTCCCCAATGGAGTCTGTTGTGGGGCTCGATACCAGGGCCCTGAGATCATATCCTGAGCTGAAAGCAAGAGTTGAGGTTTAACCGACTGAGTCACCGAAGAGATCCAAGTGAAAGTATTTTTAAAACAACAGAAATGGGAAAACACATATTGTAGGTTCCTGAATTTCAGGGCATGGCAGGGCTAGTTGCTTTCCACTCCTCGAAAGGCAGGAGAAGAATGAGAGGCATTAAAGACCGTTCCTTACACCTCTCCCCACTCAGTAGCATTGAAGCTGTTTTTGATAAATATCCAGTGTCTGGAAAGTTAAATATTTCATTCATGGTTCTTAGATTTTTGCTAGTCTGCAGGAAGATTAAAATGGGGGGACGAAATGTTGGAATTTTAATTAGGTACTTCATCCCTCTCAATATGGAAGGAATTAATGTTGCATCAGTAACAAGATTATATATTTCTATTATAACTTGTACTGACCTAAAAGCAACCATCTGAGTTATAATTCTTTCTGTCTTCTGTACACAAATTCACTTGTTTTGGTTCATTAATCAAAACCACCTGGTAATATAAAACAAATTGGACTATTAAAGAAATGCTACAAACTCATATGCATTAAGACTGGAGCACATGCTACCTAAAGATGGCCCATGCCCTCTGCCTGTGTGTTGGGGGAATCGGCCAGTGAGAATTAAACACTATGTTCCTTATTAGTGTCCATCATGATAACACCTAATCATACAAGTAGTGTTCAATTTCTACAGCAAGGTAAAAGAAATGATGCCCAGTATCAACCTTGGAAACTGGTATATCCTAACAAAAGTGACTGTTAACATTATTTGCATTTTTCTATATACATTTGCATTTACCAATTTCAGAACACATATATGTCTCTGATGAGTAATTATCAATAAAAAAAAGTCACTCCTATAGAAGAACATTTGGCTATTCGCAATTGAGACACACAGAAGATTCATATAATGTTATGTATAACTTCCCACATATGTTATCAATTATGTGAAATATACTTAACAGAAAACATACTGCAAATAAAATGCCATGAAAGCAAACATGTTTTCTGAATAACTACATTTGTTTTTACAAATCATGAATTCCCTTAAAATCTGGCCAAATGAGGCTAAATTATCAAATGGACTGAATGGGAAGACTGACATTGTTTTCACAAAAGCAATATTCCAGGAGAGAGCAAATGAATTCTGTAAATTGAGTTGGTATAAATCCATGTGCAGTAGCAGGAAGGCAGGCAAAGCCTGGGATCAGAGGAATCAAGATGGCTAGATCTGGGACATAAATGAGAAATTGATATTGTCTCTCTAATGTTAAATCTTATTTTTCATAAAAGCCATGACACTAGGTTGTTGACTCTTAGGCTGCCACACCAACTGAGATCCCTTTTGTTTCAAGCCTCCACATCAAGATTCTTGTCCTTCGAGAAATCACAGAGAACCTGTAAGTTTCTATAAGGGTCTCTTAGTTTCTATCTACAGAGATAGAATCTTCCATTTCAAATCAGATTCTGACCTAGCTATACATGGAATATGTTACAAGTTCCCCCATTGAAATGGGCAAAATCATCAAATTTTCTGGCTTTTTAAAACATAGGGTATACAAAGTTCAAGACTCCTGCATGATCCCAGGGTCCTGGGATCGAGTCTCAGCTTCAGGCTCTCTGCTCAGTGGGGAGTCAGCTTCTCCCTCTCCCTCTGGCTGCCACTCCCACTGCTTGTGTTCTCTCTCTCTCTCTCTCTCATTCTGTCAAATAAATAAATAAAATCTTAAAAAAAAAAAAAAAACAAAGGTCAAGGCTCCTTATTGTGCTAGTAACTCTAAGATATCTTTAATAATATACTGAAAACTATTTATAATATTTATTTATTCCTGATATATTTATGAAACACAATGTGCCAGATACTAGTCTGGGTGCTGAGGCTACAGCATTGGGGGAAAAAAAGGGAAAAAATCACTGTACTTGTAATTTTGAGAGAGTTAGGGGAGACACCAGACAATATACAAGATGAACTGCATGGATAATGTGTGAAATGGGGACAATAATGAAATAAATATAATGAAATAATGAAAACTAAATGGAAAAAGGCAAAAAATGTGGGAAGAGTTGCAATATTAAATAAGATGACCAGGGAAACCGCAAGCGTACAGTCCATGAGGTCAGAGAGCACATTGGTGTGTTCAGATATCAGCAAGAAGGCTCCAAGTGGCTGGAGCAGGTGAAGAAGTCAGAAAAGGAGATGCGGTAGGGTGCAGGGAGCGAATCTTGTGAAGACTCCTGTAGAAGTCTCTACACCGTCATTCCAGCCTTCTGCAGATCTGTACTTCCCAGGACACCACTCGTATGGAATTCAACACGAATTATGACCTTGGACGAGAAATCTGTGCTTCTGCCAGCCATTGTGAGGACTTCACATTTGTGCAATTCCCAGTTGTTGCAAATAAAGTTATTGTGCTTCTTTATGACTGTAGAAGCACACTGAAGAGTATGAAATCTAAATGAAATGTCACTTCTTAATCAGAAAGGGCCACAATTTACATCCTAGCCTGAAATTGTCCTTATGAAGCACAGTACCTCACCCCTAGGTCATATAAAGGCCACCCCGAAGTAGCAGTTTTAATCATCTGTGCTTTCGTTTCAGTCTTAATGTGATTATCAAAGTTAAATCCCCTCATTGTTATTTTACCTACACATCAGTAGGACCCGTTTAAATTCCCAAGTATCTTCTCTGGAAATTGGAAAATGGCTATTGCATGTGGAACACCATCAACAGGTGATTAGAGCAGCCAATTTGGTCGATGGAGATAAGCAATTGAAGTTGAGACTTTCATCTAGCACAGCTGTGGAAATATCCTGTGTAAACAAGGTCACACAACACCCATACTCGTCTGCCAATACACATGGCCACAGTAAATTGGTCTAAGAGCCATCTCACTCTGGCCCTTTTCCAACTCAGTGATGAATCCGTTTATCAAAATCACTGGCAGGTAAATGTTCTAAGACCTTGACCAGGGTATTCCTTAGACTTTAAGAGATGGAACACTTTGTAATGTATTTTCAAATTGAAAGTCACTTATCCTCTTAGCACCCCAAGAGGGTTTATGAACCAAATGCATGCTAAGAAATATTTTGAAAAGAACCAGTTAGGGCTTAGATGGAAAGCTTCAGTGTGGATTGTGGTATACTCCCAATTCTATCTAAAATAGGTTTTCAGAATTAAAAGTTTAGGGTCCTGTTTACTCAGGGAAAAAGAAAAGTGAAGCTGAAGTACTGGAAGTGGGATGCAGTAAAACTCTCGGATTTCATCCAACTATTGCTTGGAAATGAAAATTCCCTAATGGGAATAGGCCTTTGAAATGGGACATCTGGGTTTTACTAAGTGGATAATTAAAAGTTTGAAATCTTGCCTGGAAAATGGGACAAAAGCTCAAATTACCAAGATAGGTGAGACATTCCCCACTGTCTTTATCATAAGAATGGCAGGGGTCCAGGCTCTAACAAAGCAAGGCAGAGAATGTGTGGAGCATTAAACCACCCAAGGATAAAGGGAACTTTGGAATCTGATTTCTAGGGGATATTTGTCAGAAAACATGCTATACTTCCTGCAGCTAATGAAATATCTGTGTTCCAAGTCCAGCATGGAATGACTAATGCTCAGCCAGGTAAATCGTCATCCTAAAGCACTTTCCGGACTCATGATCAAGACTACTCTTTCCCGAATCACGATCAAGATTTGGGCTTTCCAGGGGAATGGCCATGCACCAGCTCAGAATGAATGTCATCATCTAGTAGTCCAACTGGGTCACCAACTAAAGCATATAGATGAACCTCCGGGGCTCATATTTAAGTAGAAACGTCTGGTTATGCTTTTTTCTGATAATAAATGAGATTTAATATAAGATAATAAATAAGATGAGAATTCAATTAAATATAGACTTTGGGTTGTTGTCCCAAACCAGCTTCTCCCCATACTATACATAAATATGTATACATATTATACATATACATTTTTCTGTAACATTTTTGTTTAAAGAACACTGCATAGGGCACCTAGCTGGGTAGATGGATTAGAAATAATGGATGTAGAAGAATGTTCAGGAAAAAGTATTACTGTATCGCCATGTTCTAGGATGTGTCTCGTAATAATGACATTCTACACAGCAGGATATGCCATCCATTGGGACAATTTATAATGCCATCTGACAGTTAACATTAGCATCTTTAGGGTCTCTGCATCACAATCCTCCAGGAGGCCGTGAAGAATCATGGTTCAAAGCTTAAAATGTATCACTCCACATGCAATTTTGTAAAATAGTAGGTAAAGTGTAATTTTATAAAATAGTAGGAAAAGTATAATATTATGGTAGAAATGTGAGCATTTGCCATGCTAAGAAAATGTTTAGTTAGTTAGTAAGTGTGAATTAGTTTTAATTTTGCACCCAAAGTAAGAATTTCCCAAGGCTAAGCACTAATGCACCTTAGTGCTTCACAATTAGAATTCAGAAATATTCAGCATTTGTCCTAATATTGCAAATCTTCTAGGAAAAAAAAAATTTAACCAATCAAGTCTATTTCAATCTTATAGAAAAGTCTGACATCAGTTTATTCTTTTTGCCATATACTGAAAGGGATGTATGCAGTGTAAAAGAATAGATTAAAAAACAAGGCAAGAGAAATTAAGTTTGATCTTATCTATTCTATTGTTTGTGACATTGAGAAACATGGTGAAGCTCTTTGGGTTTCAGTTCTTCTTTGTACAAGAACTATAGTATGGCTCTTCTGTTTCAGTAATCTTTATTAGGAATTGTTTAATATTTTATAAAAAGCAATTAAACAAACAAACCTGGAATATCTGGGTGGCTCAGTCAGTTAAGCATCTACCTTCAGCTCAGGTCATGATCCCAGGGTCCTGGGATCAAGTCTTTTCTCTCTGCCTGCTGTTCTCTCTGTCTCTCTCTCTCCCTCTCTCTTTCTCTGACAAATTGAAAAAAAAAATCTTTTAAAAAATAAATAAACAACCAAACCATAACATTAGGCCAAGGACCCAATAACCTGTTCACCATCCACCTATTTTTGCCTGATGACCTAGTCCCGTTTCTTAGGCCAGGACATTCTGGAGGTAAGTTAAGTGAGACCACACATCTCTTTCCTTGCTTTTGGATCAATGAGAATACTCCAAACGTCTCACCAGCCAGGATATGTCAGTTGAGTTGGCACCTCACTGAACCATCTTTGAACTTAGGTCTTGACCAGGAAGATTTCAGTGGAGGACAGAACAATAGAAAGGTGCTTTCCAAATACTCTACCAGCTGTGGATATGCATAACTGAGGAAAAACATCTGGAGGCTGCTGGGCCCCACATTCTGACAGAGGAGGACATTGCCATAAACTACCTCCTCATCCCAGCACACATTATATCCCCAGGGTCGATGTCCATTATCCCACTTTTATCACCAGCAGCCACTAATACCACCATTCTATATCATTCTGGTCCTCTCTCTCTTTTTTTTTTTAAGATTTTATTTATACATTTGACAGACAGAGATCACAAGTAGGCAGAGAGGCAGGCAGAGAGAGAGAGAGAGGAGGAGAAGGAAGCAGGCTCCCTACCAAGCAGAGCCCGATGCGGGGCTCGATCCCAGGACCCTGGGATCATGACCTGAGCGAAAGGCAGAGGCTTTAACCCACTGAGCCACCCAGGTGGCCCCTGGTCCTCTCTTTAAAGAGAGATTATTATTTACTATGACACCCCTAAATCAAGGCATCAGATGCCCCAAGATGATATTCATTTTGTGTCCTCTCTGCACTAATTTTCATTCACTTACACCTATGCCCACACTTGTCTTAAACAGAACAGAGGGTCAGGGAACAGAAAATGAGAACCTATATATTCGAATTGAATTATTTCGGTGTCATATCCTAGCTACCATTTCAGATGGATATTAAGAGTAAGACCTTATTGGGAACCTAGAATGAATACTGTGAACCATCAAAGAAATCCATCCCTTTGCTTACTCTGACTTTTTGCTTGAATAAATCATCGTGTTCTGTTTGTATCCAGTTGCACGTCTAGAGCATAATTTCTCAGATTCTGGATTTCTTCAAATTCCTTATTTTTAATAAGGATAATAATACTTTTGTAATAGAATAAAAATGGTGCTATTTTTTCTCCCCATTGAAGTATCAGAGATTCATTTTTTAAAAGTTTGTTTTTAAAGAAAAGTAGTTGAAACATAACTTCTTAACAGATGCTAAAACTTAACCTAACTGGACTCTGAACATGACATCTCGAAATAAATAAAGCAATACGATGCATTAAAAAACTTAAAAAAGCTGAGTAGATGTAAAAGTAATTTGCCCCATAAAGTTCAAAGTTCAATGCTGAGGTCTGGGCATCCTTTTGTGGTTTAAAAGACTCCAGAATCGAATCAAGGTATAAAATACAAGGCCAGTACAAATAAACCTCTTAAGTGTTTTGTTTTGTTTCAAATATGAGTGATACAATGACTAAATGAAACTATCATGAAATCTCAAAGCATGAAAAACAGTTTCAGCATGCTTAAACAATCTAAATGCAGGTAGGATCTCTGAGATCCACGCCCCCCCCCCACCCCTATCTCACTATGGAAATCATGGCTGTAATCAACCCTTCACCCCAATTCTGAACACAACAGTGTAAATGTTGAAGACTTGCCTGTTGCTTCCTAAGTTTACCCCATAATTTAACATCCTTGAAGAAATTCAAAAGCAAGGCTAGAACGAACCCCATTCTTCTAACTCACAAATGGGAGGCTTTTGCTTTTTCTCTGCGTTCAGTCAGGAGAAATTGCAGAGACACGGGCGGCAGTGTGGGGGCGCTGTCTGCAGGCTCTGGAGCCCAAGAACTGGATGCCTGTGAGAGACCCCTGGGGAGTACACTCCCAGAGTTTGCTTAAGGTCACAAATTCTCTCTTGCACTTCTGTAAATACCAGGAAGACGTAAACATGAAGAAAGAACAGAAAAAGAAAAAAAAAAAAGTCACCAGCAGAGCAAAAGGATGTTAATGAGGAAGAACAGACTGGAATTAGGAAGAGAGAAGTGTTAGCCTAAATATCAAGGGGGCGGGAGGGGAAGAACTTACTGATAATAAACCCACTGGATTAGAGTACTGAATGATTTTAAAAGATATAAAAATCTCAAAACTATTTAAAACTGATGATTTATGAAAAAGTACAGATACTGTTAAAAAGGCCCAAGGCTCCAGCAGCTCGTAGAGGAGAATGTAGCTATTGATTATACACCTTGCTTTATGATTTAGCATTTTTTGGGATGTTCTTTGACACTGAAAATCCCTAGTATTTGCATAGCCCTTACAATTGTTGCTCTAAGCACTTGAGACACATTAACTTATGTTATCCTCACAATAACCCTACAAAAAAATTTTGATTTTGTTCATTTTTACAGGTGAGAAATGGAGACACCAAGGAGCTAAGTAACTTGCCCCAAGTCACACCAGCAATTGAGCAGTGGAAAGATTCAAACTGGAATGTGTCATGAGTACTCCTGTGTGGAGAGGAACAGAATAAATGCCTTGGTTTAAAATACCAAGTTATTATATAGCTAAATTCATAGTTCAGCAATTATCCCTACGCATGGCCAAATGAGACAAAATTATGAAACATGTAAAAATCTGTCTACTTTGTATCTTTTTCTGTCCATCTTTCGAGACTAGTCCTTCCTTAGAAAGCTCCTCCCACAGCTCTTGGCAACTAAATCTTCATTTCTTTTAACCTTTCTTCATAACAGTTGTAAAATATCAGGGGCAAAATGATTTAATAAACATGTTCCAATGAAGAAAAAGAGACCATGTCTTCTAGTATATAATTGATATTTAATGATGGTAGGCAATAATGGTAAGGTATTTCCTCTTCCCAAAATATATTATTGACTTTCTAGCATCAAAAATTCTGGAGTTTGGGGTGCCTGGGTGGCTCAGTGGGTTAAAGCCTCTGCCTTTCGCTCAGGTCATGATCCCAGGGTCCTGGGATGGAGCCCCGCATCAAGCTCTCTGCTTGGCAGGGAGCCTGCTTCCTCCTCTCTCTCTCTCTGCCTGCCTCTCTCCCACTTGTGATCTCTATCTGTCAAATAAATAAATGAAATCTTAAAAAAAAATTCTGGAATTTGTCAGAGATGGACTTAAAACCTTCGCATTGGATGGGATGCCTGAGTGGCTCAGTGGTTTAAGTGCCCAACTCTTGATTTCAGCTCAGCTCATGATCTCTAGGTTGTGAGATCCAGCCCTGCATCAGGCTCTGCACTCAGCACAGAGACTGCAAAGGTTTCTCTCTCCTTCTTTCTCTGCTCCCCCACCTTAAATAAATAAATAGATAGATAGATACATAAATAAAATCTTAAAAAAAAAACCTTTACATTGGTCTTTGCATAACTGAAAAAATAACTTCACAGTTAATGTAGTATGTTTGCAAAGCTAATCTCACTTGCCTGCGCTCAAGTTAGTTGTAAAGAGAGACAGAGAGATGGGAAAAGGACATGGATAATATGGCAGAAGATTAAAACAAAGGTTAACGCACCATTTGATTGGAAGTGGGGAGGTAGAGGCAGTTTCTGGAATAGGGGGTGGAAACAGTGAGTGAGGATAGGCAATCCTACACAACGGAATTTCTACACCGCAACATTCCACAAAAACCAAGAGCCAGCTCAGCTGGGAACATCTGCCAGTTGCTTCCAAATGAAGGAGAATCATTCTTCCAATGAGAAAATAGTGATGAAGGATCATCTCGGACTGGGAATAAAATTGAATTTTTACAGTGCCAACATCAGGCTTATTTTTTAAACATTCCCTCAACATTTGTATGTGCAGTGAGAGAAAGAGGAGCAGGAAGGCAGTTCCTCAGAATTAAAAGCATATTGTAAGAATAGTTCCATTAAGCGTCTAACTTAAAATACAGAGGTTTTATTAGGCTGAGTCATATAATATTGCCATTTCTGTAAACCAAAAAATAGTTAAATAAAAGCAATTTCACATGGTTCAAACTAAAAGAATGTCTTACTAATCAATTTATAGCTATATATAGCATTACCTAATATTTGTAAGTTGTGTTTGTTATAAAGTGACTTTCCTCTGGTCACACAGCTGGCAAATGGGAAGTTTTCTGACTTGTGAAGTCTCCTTTTAACAGACCATGAGTGTTTTCCCTACAGCATTTATTCATTCAGCAATTATACACTATTTGAACATTTACCACGCCATGTACCATACATACAAAGGTCATTGTTTCACGTGGAAGGATCTCTTGCTATTTTTCACCCAACTGCTGGCTCCCAAGAACAATCAAGTGCAAAGATTTGAGTTTGTTCAGTGGGAGTCAGAGTGAACTTGTAGGGGGACGAACGGAGATAAGAAATGACAAAAAGGAGAGGCAGACCTCATAACAAGATTTGTTTGTTTGTTTCCCAAGAAAACACATGTGCATTTTAGATAGCATGATGAGCTGAGAAAGGGAGGCTAGTCTGGGCAGGCACAGCTTTAAAAGAAGGCCATCCAGTCCTGCCCTGTAATCATAGCCTACCTGGCCTGAAAAAGGCCTGCCATTGGGTGGGAGAGTAATGCTGGAGACAGAAACCATCCTTCTTAGGACAGTGGGATGTGAGCTTTGCATCAGCAGCATTAGCACCACTCCGGCATTGGTTAGAAATGCACATTCTCAGGCCCCACCCCAGACCCTCTGAATCAGAAATGCTGGGGGTGTGGCCCAGCAATCTGAGTTTTACTAGCCCTGCGGGAGATTGGCTGGTGCAACAGGATGAGGAACCCTGTTTTAGGGAAAATGAGAGATCCTGCTGGGGTTTACAAACGTGACTCAGTAGATTTAAGTGTCTGCCTTAGGCTCAGGTCATGATTTCAGGGTCCTGGGATCGAGCCCCACATCAAGCCCCACATCGGGTTCCCTGCTCAGCGGGGAGTCTGCTTCTCTCTCTCACTTTTTCTCTCCGTTTCTGTCAAATAAGTGATGTGATATGATAGAACAGGATAGGATAGGATGATATGATAGATACGAAGGTTAAGGGAGTATAGGAACTCAAAGGAAAGCAAAAGAATGCTCCAGTCAGAATACAAAACTGAAGTTCCCCATTTGTTTATTTATTTTTTTTTTTTTTTCAGCGTAACAGTATTCACAGTTCCCCATTTTTTTATGAATAAGCATCAGGTTCTCAGCCAGTGGGCCCTGAGTCAAGGAAAAAAAGAAATACATGTAACAACAACTAACACTGAGAGCTTACTATGATCCCAGTTATCAGCTACGTACTTCCTGTAGGTTCATTTACTCCACGAGACAATCTTGGAGAGCAGCTATTTAGCAGATAAAGCAACTGGAGAGAAGTAAAATAACTGATCAGCTAAATAACTTCCAATTTCCCATGCATTGAACAAGTCACGGAACTAATTGGAAGTGAGGCAGTCTGATGCCACTCCACTGTCTCGCTATAGATCACAAGACACCTTAATGCGTCAGAGCTCTCATTCCCAGTATGAAAACATGCCCATTCTCTGTACATTGTTCGGTGAAAAGACTGTAGCTCCCACGATAAGGTGAGATAGAGAAGAACGTATACTCTCTTTGCTGAGCTTCCACACAAACCAAATACTCCTTCCTTTTAATTTTGGGAAAAGCATCCATCGGAGAACAAAGGATGTAGCGCCACCTAGTGGATAAATGTCCCCACTTATTTAGAAAGGCCTTTCTATTGTGCAAAGAGCGCAGTAATGAAAATAGAAGCTACTCCTGACAACTCGCTACAAAGGCAGCAAGCCCAGCTAAGAGCGGAGGATTGGTTCAGGAAGCGAGCTGAGCGGTACTCCTCTTCAGTCATGACCCTGTTCTGTGAGCTGCCTGTACAACAGCCCATTTTGGAGGAACACAAGAAAGGACACGCCCAGCTAGGAATCCTGTTATCCCCTCAAACTCTCTGGGCACTGCTTTCGGGACCTGTGAATGCAGAGAATGCCATCTGACTTCTGTGGGTCTTACTGTAAGGATGGTAAAAAAGGATTATGCGTGTAAATAGAAAATGCTAATTCTGCTTAACTAGAACAAACCCCAGTTAGGCTTCATTGAATAAGACATCTTTTCATTCTCTGCACATTCTTCTAAGATGTGTAAGAATGCAGATAAAGAGGGCTCATGGGTGGCTCAGTTGTTTGAGCGACTGCCTTTGGGTCTGGTCATGATCCTGGAGTCCTGGAAGAGTCTGGAGTCAGGCTCCCTGCTGGGGGTGGGGGGGTGGGGGGTGCTGCTTCTCCCTCTGACCTTCCTCCTCTCATGCTCACTCTCTCTCTCATTCTCTCTCTCAAATAAATAAATAAAATCTTTTTTTAAAAAAAGAAATCAGATAAAGAAATGGAACACAGGACAGTGAAGCAATTTGCCTTAGTCTGTTTAGTGACAGGAAGATCAAAATGACAGATTTTACCACGTTTAATCTAACTATAGATCCAGATCTCCCAAGAAAAGGGGCCATTGCTTCCGGTGTGTGCTCCAGAGGTCATTCAGATTCTTCAGGTAAAACTGCAACTTCCTGTTACTCCATGACCTGCCCAAACAGATAAATTCCAATCTGCTTTTCCAAGCCACCCACAGCAACAACATTTTTCCAAAGTATAGAAAATATCTGTTATATGATAAGGGGGCTCTATGTTGCCTCAAGTTTAGGAGACACACTGGATTGGGAAAAAACAAAAAACAAAAACAAAACCCTGAATCCAGAGCCTTCTAGCTGTTTAGAGATGATGCTCAGGTATCTGGCCAAGGATCATTTCTTTCATTTTTGGCAGAGTACACAGAAGAACTGGCAATCAGCGGGACACAAAACAAGGAAACCCTAACCAGGTGAGTGGTGAGCTTCTCACAAACTCTTCTCTCTTCATTCACATCCTAAAACAATGCAGCCAAGCAGACTGTTCAGGTCAGTGTGGTGACTTCAGTCACCAGTATTTAAGATATCCAAAATAACATGTCTCTGAGGGAAGCTAAATATCCGTTGTAATTTTCCAATATAATTACAGGCAGTTCCTTCTTAATGGCTAGCTCCACCAGTCCAGGGAGAGATCTCTTTCAGGCCTTCACAGACCAAAAAAAAAAGGACAATCTTTTTCCATCTCCTCCTTGGCACACATCTCTGAGTACTGCCGTCTGGCCCATCTATAGTTCTAGAGGCCCCCTCCTGTCTCTGAGGGCTGATTCTATGCTTCAGCAATTAAAGATATGTTTGGTGGCCTGGCGGACAGAAGTTCTGGGAATTCAAGGAGACCTAAGACAGGGTCTCTGCTCTGGAGAGCCTAAATTCTTATTTCTGGGATTGCGTTTATCTGCTCAGCTGCTGGCTTTGTCATCTGACTCAGAGGGCTGTGGATCATTTGTGGCGTTCTTCTGTTCCCTCAGTAGTAGCCAAGGGGCCCTAAAGCAGCTTTACTCTGGATTTTCCCATGGTTTCCCAGCACACCCACAACTGTTACCTCTGCCTTTGCTTTTTTGCTGAGCTGGACTGTGGCCACTGTTGGATCTTTACTTGCGGTTTTGTTTTGTTTTGTTTTTTTCCCAAGATTTTATTTAATTATCTTAGGGAGAGAAAGCATGAGCAGGGGGATAAGGTGAGGGAGAAGCAGACTCCCTGCTGAGCAGAGAGCCTGATGTGTGGCTGGATCCTAGGACCCCAGGGTTATGACCTGAGCTGAAGGCAGATGCTTAACCAACTGAGCCCCTCACTTGTGATCTTTGCTTGTGTTTACCATTGCCTCTCCATGACATGGCTACTCTCACCTTGATGATGGGAAAGCCTGCTTCTACATTTCTACGATTTTTCAGAAACAGGCACCAGAGGGAGAGAGAGAGAGACAGAGAGGTAGAGGTCCCAGTCACTGCAGTGTTGGTTTTCTCTTCAGTTCTGTAAAACAAGGAAGCTAAGGAGCTGTCACCCAGTCCTCCTTTTCCACAAGGGGACTCTGCCCAGACTTGGAGAGGAGCTACAGTGCCATCCCGGCAGCAGCCCGAGGCAATGCCCTCAAAGCCCTTCCACACCCACAGCACCTGCAGCCAGCCGACGTGGAGGTCCTACTCTGGAGACCCTTTCCAATCACAGTCTATACTTATCCTTGCAGCTCTCCTCCCCACCCAGACAGGATTTTCTTGGATCACTTCAATTTGACAGAAATGTACCTCTTTCAAAGTCATTCCTGGGAAGGAGAGAGGGAAGGGAATTTTATTCTTCCTTTCCTCCCTTCTGAGCTGCACAGTGCATTTCCCCTGGGCTCAGAAGACCAGGTTGTTAACATAATTGTGGACTTGCCCAGGAACAGAACTGCCATTTTTTTTTTAAGATTTATTCATTTATTTTAGAGAGAGAGAAAATCTCAAGCAGACTCCCCACGAGTGTGGAGCCTGACGTAGGGCTCAACCCCACGACACTAAGATCATGACCTGAGTAGAAATCAAGAGTAGGATGCTGAACCAATTGAGCATCCCTGGCACCCCCAGAACTGCCATTTGTAACCTCACTTCTGGGAGATATGGCAATGCCTAGAGCACAG
Organism: Meles meles; assembly: GCF_922984935.1. Lineage (NCBI taxonomy): Eukaryota > Metazoa > Chordata > Mammalia > Carnivora > Mustelidae > Meles > Meles meles. The sequence goes on from NC_060070.1 coordinate 40,505,635, forward strand.
ATTCAGGCACGGGGGGCAGCAGGCTGTGAAGTAAGTCTATTTGGTGATTGAAGATATACGTGCAAGGTTCACCCTACCTTCTGATGTGTAAACTTCTGAAATGAAAGTGTATGAGTTGGGGGATTTGATTTATTTACTTATTAAAGATTGCATTTATTTATTTTAGAGAGAGACAGGGCATGAGAGGGGGTAGGGTCAGAGGGAGAAGCCAATTCCGTTCTGAGCAGGGACCCTGATGTGGGACTCATTCCTGGGACTCTGAGATCATGACCTGAGCTGAAGACAGTAGCTTAACCAACTGAGCCAGCCAGGCATCTGGGACTTTTTTTATTTAGGCACTGATTGAATGATCCTCTAAACACATTGAAAATAAAAGATTAAGGATAGTCTGAAAGGAAACCTTGTTATAGAGGACTTCCAATGTGAGATGGATGGAAAGGCAAACTGCAGCTCCCAGGTCATAGGTGGCAGAGAGCCCCATACCAGAGACACAAATTTGACCTCTGACAACCCAAGCAGCAACAGTCTTGCCCCTGATAAGGCTTGGCCCTTCCTCTGTATGCCAGGATGATAGAAGTTGCCAGCCTCATGCCTTGCTTTGAAAGGATGCTGACTCCTGCCTGAGATAATCAGAGGAAGAAAGCTCCAGTCTAAATTCCAAAAGAAAATTAGATACTCTCTTACCATTGAATATATTTTTTTTATCTCTCTTACCATTGAATATATTATGTGGACAAAGATAAAAAAAGATCTTCAAGAAGTTTCAAAAGTTCGTTGTTCTTAGGAATAAACACCAAATTCTTTAACATGGTTCTCAGGGCCCTATACTTCCCATTGGCCTCCCAAGCCTTGTGTCATATCCTCTTTCAGACCCTCCCAGGCACCATGCTACTTCCTGCCCCAGGGTCTTTGCACAGCTGTTCCCTCTGCCTAGAACTCACTTACTTTTCCACAACCGTCTATACCCCCGTTCAACCAATGAAGGTCTATGTACTCATCAGTGTTAAGCTCAAATACCACTTCCTCAAGCACTCCTTCTCCTACCCCTGACATATACTTTCATAGCACACTTTGTTCCTAGTGCTTTTTATAAAGAAAAGTAAGTAGCTAACTGTATAATTGGCTGATTTGTGCCTATCTCCCCCCACTACACAAGCAGAAAGAATTGCAAATAAGGCAGCCAATTCTGAAATGAAAGAAGGAAGAAACAGCAGATCCTTAAAATGAATTTGAAAGAAACTTCCCTCAAGTCACACCTTCTACAGAGAGAGGGTACTTCATAGGATCACAAACACAAACTCTGGAGTCAGACTGCCTGGACAGTTATTTAGCAACTGTGTGATTTGAGGAAGCTGTCCAACGTCTCTTTTTCAGACTCCTTCTTGGAAAAATGAACTATTTGCACCAAGTAACCTCTAACTCTGCTATTTGTTTTGTTTTTTTTGTTGTTGTTTTGTTTTGTTTTTTGAACTTTCAACCAGATGGTAGGCTACCTGAGGACATGGTCTGCTTAGAATAAACTTGTATCTCCTACTAGGCTGTACAGAGTCCTCTGTCCATGGTTTGGAGTTGTGGAGTTTATTTCAGTCCTTTAAAATGAGTGGAGGTAAGCACTATGCTTTCAATGACCATTCAGGGCTCTGAAACTGTTTGGGCACTCTTCTTTTAATTTTCAAAGCAGTAAATACAATATGATCTAGATACTGTGAAGATAATGGATTTATTTTGCAAAAATTGTTATGTTGGAGTTGCCGCATCTACATTTGCCTTCCCTAATGTTCCTTCCCCCCCACCCCAACTCAGAAACAGGAACATAGATCATCCCTCTTAATGGAATACTTTCTAAAATGTTCATGTGGTATGAGGTAGATTCAGATATATAGATATAGATATAGATATAGATATAGATAGATACATAGATATAGATATATACACACACACACATACATACAGATAGACATATGCACAGATATACCTATACCTGAAAGTGTACACACACACACACATAGGCACACATATACACATATAAGTGTAATCTCACCTTATTTTGCCCTGATAACTTTATTTACCAAAAAGAACCATCAATGTGTTGAGAGCAACACTCAACATAATTACAATCAGAAGGATCCAAATTCTGACACTGCAATCACTCAAGCTTTGGATGTCTTCCTAAATCCTAATATTCAAATGTCTTCATGACCAGCCATGTCTTCCCAAAATACACAACAGGAAGTGAAAGACGACAGACAGTGTGAGTGAAGCTCGTATCATTATATTTCCTAATTGGCTGTTCCCTGCACAATCTGGTTTAGGAGGGCAGCTCCGCAATGCTGAATGTCATTCCCACCACATAGTATTGGTCTTGCCTACTCTTATAAAACATATGGATATGCATAAATATTTAGAATGAAATGCAACAGCCTACGTAATTAGATCACTAGAAAAGCAGGGAAACAGAATTGAGGTCGTCTCTGAGTACCAGGCCCAGCTGTTTCAAATCGGTCGCCATAGGACCAGTTAGGGAATGACACCATCTGATCTTCCCCATGGCTGCAAGGAATAAATTGGCCACATGACTATCCAGGATAACCCAGGGTCTCAAATATCCTCGGTCCATAAATGCTACTAGCCTGCTTGCCTCCACACTCGATGCACATCTCTCTAGCTGTTTGTGGTAGTTCAAATATACAGGCAGGAACAAAGACCGGGATTAGATCTGCTAATGAAAATTTACTCAAGTCCAAGTTTGGCACCTGACTCATTTGTCCCCTCCAATGAATGATTCCACCTGATATTACTGCAAAGTAACATTTGCTTTTATTTGTTTCTATTTATCTACTCTAGATGTTAAATGATTTTGCTTACATTTTATCCCCAAGTTCATGAGATAATTTATTACCTGATATCTACAAAGTGACTCCATTTACTATTATTATAACCGTGTCATTCTTCCAAAGCTTCACCCTGGAATATTATGACAAAATAGCAAGAACATAATTTTAACACACATAAAAATTATGACCATGCAGCTGTGCAAGTATTTCTTTCCTGTCCTGAGGTCCACAATCAATTCTATTTGTTCATGCTACACAAAGAGAGTAATAATTTAACACCTCTTGATTTTTTTCTCATTCCTGAAATCTATTCAGGGGGTAGTAAAAGGCCTCAAAAGCCTAAGCTTTGTGCCAAATATCTGCAATAGTCTTTCTGCAAAAACTCAAATGAAATAATTAAGAAGCTGCTTAAGCAACCATTTGCCACAAACCAGATTGAGGGATTTGAAATATGTACAAATATTTTTAAATAACCCCCCAAAGGGGAAATTCTTACTAATAAGTGAGGACGGCAGCAGCCCCTGCTGCCGCTCTGCATCCTGGGAGTACATATGAGTAAATACAAACACATTCCAACATTTTTCTTCTTCCCTAAGGTATCTGAAAGAAATACTCTGATTTTAACTGCTACAAATCTGGGGCAGAGCCTTTTCTAATAAGATTTCATAATCTTCACAGCACAATACTCTCTATGTTCGAGCAATCCCATGACTCATAATTCCCCAGCAGTTAGCGTGCTAGCATGAACTTCTGAGTCTCAGATAACATTACGGCTGTGGTTTATGCCCTGATTGATAACATAGTCAATGGAGGCAACCTGTCCCAGAGAAAGGATCCAAAAAGCTTTGCATAGTGTTTACGATACAGATAACCTCCTGGCTGACATCTGTGGAGGAAAACCTTTGATGGATGAAAGAGGCTATAAGATCCTGCGCACCCAGATAGCTCTGGTGAATTTCTCGTATATCACTCTTTAGACAATTATAGCACTTTCGTCATTTTATTTGGTCACAAAGGCTTAACTGATTTTTATAGCAATATGTTTTGCAGAGAGTATTTGATAAATATAATGAAATCATTTTATGCTAGATCCCAGGGGACAGGCCAGAGAAATGCTGTTAAAAAACAATATTTCTTTGTTATACATCATATTAGGCCCTACACTGTTACTGGAGCCTGAGTCTAACTGGAATGTTCAAGAGCCTCACCAATATATCCTCGAATTCCTTGCTCCTCAAACTGGATCCCCCAGAGCCCTGCATCAGCATCACCAGGGAACTTGTTAGAAATGCAGAATCTTGGGTTCTACCCACATTTGCTGGAACAGAATCTGAATGTTACCCAGATCCCTGGGTGTTCCTACATGTACTAAAGCTTGAGAAGCATGCCTCTATTCCATCTTAGAGCAAGTGGCAGCCACACACTGAAGCCAGTAAGCTCCAGGAGGAAAAGGGATGTGGTCATTGAAAGAACCCAGTTTCTTTCACATCTGTTCCTTTTAGCATCCTTTCCATGGTAGTTGGGCATTGGCTAACAGACCAAGATCCAGAACTGAAATGATTCGAGTGGGTCGCCAATTATTTGGGAGCTAGTAAACACACAGTGGAGTCATGCAAAAAGGGAAAAGAAGGCACTTCCAGAGAATGTGGTAAAAGAATATTATGCCAAAGATCCTTAAATTGCCCCAGGGCAGCTGAGTGAGGGCGGTGTGTGCTGAGCAGAACTCTATATACTCCAGAGTCGCTCACCCTCTCGGGGCACCTTTAATACTCGCATCTTTAACCAACCATGATTCCATTCATTCCTAAAGGCTTCTCTAGTCTTTTAGCGAAAATTCCACCTAAAGGAATGAGTTTTTACATACAAAAGGCTAATATGATATATCTAAAACAAAAAGAAACCAAAAAAGAAGAAATAAAATATTGTTTAGACTTTGACTTCTGATGCACTTGGAAAGTTTCTAGTTATAGAGAATGCAAGATCATTAGCATGTATGTCCTCTTTAGAGATTAATTATGACTTTGAGAACTTCTTAACTGATTGAATTGAACATGAAGTTTTCGAGCTGTCAAAGGAACTTCTTTAGACAATTTTAAAAGATCAATAACCAGTGTACATAACATGCTGTCTATCAGCCTCCCCTAAAAACCAAGTGGAGTGTCATGTGAAGAACGTTGGAGATCAAATTGGTCAGCACCATGCAGAGGATTGTTTCTGGAAAGTTCCCCAAAAGATAGAATGCTTTGCTGAAGAAGAAGTTTTTAATCTCTAAGTGGCAGGTTTCTGGAAGAGAAACTTCTGCATTCTTCTATCATTAGTAAAGGGACTATCCAACTTGACGGTTTGGACAAGAAAGCCCAAAACTTACCAGCTTTCATGTTTTGTAGGAAATAAAAAATAACAGAACTGAGATATTTTATTTTATTTTATTTTTACTTTATTTTACTGTTGAAGTATTTGGGCCAATCAAGAACAGCTTGAGGGTCCTATCACTATTTTGCATTCTATCAGGCCAGCTGGTGGCCAGGTTGGATACAGCACAGTGCTTCCGTAAATGGATAGACATGTCTAACATGAATGATAGGGCCCAAATCTTTTCAAAGCTATTATATTACCATACAAAAGATCCTTCAGCCAAACTGTCATAGGGCCACAACCAAAGATCCAAAAAAACAAAACAAAACAAAAGTTGACTATTGTTGTTTCTATCTTTTCCTCTAGCATTATTGTACTTGATTAAATTGAATAACAACATCTAAGATATTAGTATTTACACTTGATAAAACACTGTCACATACTATTTTAGTTTATGCTCAGACTATCTCTGTGAGAAATGTATTAACATCCCAGTTTTACAAATGAAGAAACTCAGTTCCCAGAGTTCTGCCCAACATCTCAGGGTAACAAGTAAAAGAGATATTGTGTTTCCTTCATAAAGGGAGCTCAATGCTATACTTAATTAAGAAGGAGATATGTTAACAGTTTCTCCCTAATCCCACCAGAAGAAATTCAAATTTTGTGGGAAAATGTACAGAGGTGAATGGTAAGTAAAGAATTCAAGCCTTCATGCAGTGTCATTTCCCAGAGTGATATCACCGTGAAGAGGTTTATTCCCTATTCTTAAAATGCAACTCCTTTCTCCCTTTCAAGTCTTATTCATCCCTAAAAAGCCAATGTAAGTCCCTCCTCCTCCTTTAAGCCTCCTTTGCACACGAGTCAGAAGTGAATATTCTTCCCCTCAAACTTAGATGAGAGGAATAATGACGAGTTATGATCATGATATATCATGCTTTGTATGATTATTAGTCATGTAAATCATGGGTCTTGCTTGCCTATTTTGAGTGTAAGCTTTGAAGTGCAGGAGTTGTATCCTATGGGTGGATCAATGTAGTCTCATGTGGAAATCATGGACTCTGAAGTCAAACATATCTAGGTTCAAATCCCAGTGACTCCCCTTCATAGCCATGGAAACTTCCTTGCACTTCTCTGACAATGCTTAATATCATTTAGTCTATACTTTTATGAAAGACCTCAGGTTATCCGGATGATAAATGCCACATAGCTTAAGTCCTAACTCAAAGCACGGACAGCTAATTTGTTCTCAAAAATGTATAGTACAAGTGTGGTCCATTTCCATTTAAACCAAAGGACCACATTCTAGAATTAGCTCCTTCATGTCCTTCTCTTATTGATAACTTTATCCATGACAGATCTTTTGCTGGTTTACATATTAATCTTATGCCATTATCCACCAAAAGAACCTAAGTATTCAGCATATACCTATAGGCTTAGGTCAGTGTGCCACATTTCCTTATCTTCAAACAGTGACAAAAATATTTGTCTTTCAGAGATGCTGTGTGGATAAAACTGAGATAATAAGTTTAAAGAATTAGTCATTCATTCGGTAGTAGCCATTCATTAATTCATTCAGTCTCTTTCTACTGGATGACTATGTTACACCTTCCTATCTGTCCCCAGTCTCCAACATATCTCTCTCTCTCCTCACTCTTGGTAGATGAACTTGCTCCCTCTCCACTAAGAAAGTAGAAGTAGCACAGACCAACTTCTTCCCACAAAGCCACCACATCTACTATCTCAGTTGCTTCCGAATACCTAGCATCTATCTACCATCTTGTTACTTTGGTGATGGGTCTATGCTCCTATCTAATCTCAACCCCTCCACATGATCTCCAGACCCTAGTCATCTCTCATCTACATAAGCACATCACTGTAATCACCACCCGTCTCCTTAATCATCAGATTCTTACCCCCTTATAGGATCATTCCCATCAATTACATAAATATGCCAAATATTTTCCATGCTGTAGCTTTGAATCCAGTGAATAATAGTAATAAACCCTCATTGGATTCCACATCCAGCTCTATTTTTCTGCTCTCATTTACAAGGAAAATACTAAAAAGAATTATCTACACTCTTGCCTTTAATGCTTTACCTCCTCATCTTGAGGCCATGTGATCAGGTTTTTATCCCTAGAACTCTGAATGGCTCTCTTCAAGGTCTTCTCTGGTGTCCTCGATGCTAAATAGTTAATTCTTAACCCAATTCTCAGGTTAGAATTATCAAGAACACTTTTGTTGTTCTTGATCAACAACAAACAAGTTGATCACTTGCCATTTCTTTTCCCTCCCCAGCTTTGCTCAGGTGTAACTGACAAATAAAAATTGTATATATTGAAGGTGTACAATGTGATGTTTTCATGTGCATATACTTTGTGAAATGATTACCAAAATCAAGGTATTCAATGTATATGTCATTTCACATAGTTACCTTTTTTGATGTGAACAATTAAGATCTGCTATCTTGACATATTTCTAGTACACAATTCAGTATTAATAATAGTCATCATGCTATACAGAGGATATCCAGAACTTATTCATCCTACAGAGCTGAAACTTTATATCCTTTAGCTAACATTTCCCCACTTCCCACATGCTCCCGTTCCTGGTAAACACTATCTTATTCTCTCCTTCCCTCCTTCTAAGGGCTCAACTTTCACTTGTCCTTTTTTGAGATGCTTTATCCACTTGGCTTCAGGGTCACTACCCATGTAAGACTGTCCTTCTTTCTACCTCACTAGCCACTCCTTCTCCAGCTCCTTGGCTGATTTTTCCTCCTTTCCCTGCATGTCACACATTATGGCAGCAGGGTTCAGTCCTCAAATCTCCCTCCTATCTTCCCTCACTGTTCAGATGATCTCATCATCATATCTCCTGTCTTCAAATAGACATTGATAGACATTGATAAGCCTTCCTAACTTACACCTTCAGCCTGAACTACTCCCTTGAATCCAGGCTCATTTCTTCCATCTGCCTTGACATCTTCTCTTGGATGCCTAGTAAGTATCTCAAATTTAGCATGCACAAAAGTCAAACTTCTCATCATCATTACTATCCTTATGTCAGTACACAGCAACTCCATCTCTCCAGCTGCACAGGCCAAAAGACCTTGGAGTCATCCTTGACATTTCTCTTTCTCCCACACCCCATATCCAATTTATCAGCAGGTTCTGTTGGCTTTTGCTTCAGAATCCTTCTCCTCTTGAGCTTGATCTCTCTCATCCTATCATCAACTCTATCTTAGGTTGTTGTAAAGCCTTCTGACTGGTTTCTTTGCTACTCCCTGGCCTTCGTTAAATCATTTCTCTACACAGGAAGTGAGGTGATCCTATTAAAAGTTAAATCTGACCTTGTCAAAGCTCTGTTTAGAAAGCCAAGATCCTATCAGTGATCCATGAGGCCCTATAATCTGACCTTACAACCCCTTTGCCCCATTTGTTCAACCTGATGTCCCTTTATTCACCTCTCTCCAATTGCACTGGCCCTCCTGCCATTCTGACAAGCCCAGTACATTCTTCTCTCAGTACTTTTGTGCTCCCTTTTTTCTCTGCCTGAAAACATCTCCCAAATTTCTTCATGGTTTTCTTCTTCACTTTATCAACAATGACCATTTTATTTACCTCATGACCAGGGAGGTCTTTGCTAATTCTCCCATAGGAAAAACACCCCTACACATTCCACATCACTCTTTCCTTGTTTCTCCAAGGACTTTATCATTATCTGGCATAGGATATACTTAACACACTTATGGTTTCTGTTTCTCCTCATTAATATTTATTGAATGAATGAATGACTAGAAATTACTCCATAACTTTCATTATTACCATCGTTATCATCATCCCTTGTCCCTCAAAGCCATACCCCAGAGCCTTCCCCAGGAGAAGTATATGGTAGTCCATTAGATGACATACATGTCATGAATGCATGGTGATAAACATAAAACATCCTCCTAAGTGTTCCTAGATTTATAAGCCCATGGTTTATACAGAAGTCAGTCCAGAGTAAATTTGCTAGCAGTAAAAGACCTCCTACCCACTTAACAGTTATGGAAGAAGAGGATTAGTATGATGATATTTTAAGGCAAATATAGTACAGTAATACACACTGAACAGCACATGAAAGAAATGTGTTTTTTTTTTCTTCCTTTAGGTAATCTATAATAGTTACTCTGGCCTAAAAATGAAACTAAAATTTGGTCCTAATATAACTGTCTAATATGATGGTATCTTTTTTATATTGTCCATAGCAAAAATTCCAGTACATATAAAAAAGAGTTAATATCCTCTGTTTTGCCTAACATTTGACTGCTTCCTGCCATAGAAACCCAATGTGGGAGATAATGTAAACCTTTTACCATCAATCAAAAATTATTTTATTCAGGATTTATTGGACCACAGCCCTTTTCTAGCTATATTATGTCATCCTCCACATTTGTTTCATTTTCATAAAGCCCTATTAGTAAATTCTTCATGATCCCAAATAACCATAATGATTAAGCACATAATAATTGTAAATTGAAAATCTATGTATGGGATTAGCTCAATTACTCATTTTGTGAATAATTCAAGTCCCCAAAGAAACTTACACTCCATTGCTGTGTTATTTATTCTGGAATTGTAAATATAGCAACACTTTATTTATGGAGCCTCCACCAAATTGGAATTTGAAGAAGTACAGACAAGGTAAAGGCTGAAGGTTATTTTTCATTATGAGCTCTTCTTAACTAGTTGAATAATTTTGTAACGATATATAAAAGAAAAAAATACTTGAGAAAAAAACAATTCTGCAGAACTCTCAGAAATATTAGAAATAAGATTTTTGTTTTGTTTTTAAGGCAAAAATACTTAAATTTGTCTATTAAGTTACTTTAGTATCATCGAATAAAGTATCCAACTGAAGAGCAGGATCCTTTCAATTCTGATTCAATGGTTACCTCAACTCTTTGATTTTATTACTTTAATCTATAAGTACTTCCAGCAGATAGTAACACTGTGATTTATGCTACACGTAGTTTAGAAGTAATGAACTAGGTGCTACTGGGTGTCTCAGTCAGTTAAGCGACTGACTCTTGATTTTGGCTCATGATCTCAGAGTCCTGAAATCAGGCCCCATCTCAGGCTCTGTGGTGGGCATAGATCCTCCTTAAGATTCTCTCTCTCCTTTTCCCTCTGCCCCACGCTTCTCCCAATGCAATCTGTCTCTCAAAAAAAAAAGAAAGAAAAAAGAAAAAAAAGAAAAAGTAATTAACTGAATTCCCATTAAAATAGGGGCGCTTAGGTGGCTCAGTGGGTTAAGTCTCTGCCTTAGGCTCAGGTCATGATCTCAGGGTCCTGGGATCGAGTCTCGCATCGGGCTCTCTGCTCAGCAGGGAGCCTGCTTCCCCCTCTCCCTCTCTCTCTCTCTCTCTGCCTGCTTCTCTGCCTACTTGTGATCTCTCTCTGTCAAATAAACAAATAAAATCTTAAATAAATAAATAAATAAATAAATAAATAAAATCCCATAATTCAACATGCTTAATATTTAAGACTGGCTCTTCCCCATCTAGTCTGAGTAATGTTTTAGTACATAAGAATGCTGTAGGAAACATTTTAAGGATCACGAGCAAGTCTGCATAAGTCACTCAGCTGGCTTTACCTTTGATGAAATTTTGTTTTCAGTTTAAAGTTAGCATATTTTAGTGAATTTGGTTTGTTGTGTTTGAGACATCAAATTGTTTTCCCAGTTAATTTTGTCACCACAAAATCAGTAAGATTCTATTCTATATATTCTATTGTGAATATTCTATATTTCACTGCAAGAATCATTAGCATTACATATAATGTCAATACTTAGTGTGAGTTCAATGAGGACAGACTTTCAAAACTGATAAGTAACTTGGAAGACATTGGTTTAACCTTCCTGTGTTAAAAAAATGCAAAATATATCTCCTTATTGACACTGAATATTTATTAATTCACTATTTAGTGGCTTGTTTGTTCCTTTCATTACTTGAAATGCCTCAAGGAGTCATCAGAGCCACAGATCAAATAATTTAAGCACAAATCATAAGAATTAAACCTAGCTCAGCAGACACAATGTTGGTATGTAAGAAAAAAGTTATATTTTGCACCTGATGGTCAACAAACTAGCAGTTTGCTTTTCCAGACGGGAAGGGAATTTCAGTGGCAAGGGTCTTCTGAAACCTTCTGCGTCTGCTTCCCTGAGATTCAGAAATGGCCTTGTATGTTCTCTCAGAGCCTCAAGGCTTGAAAGTCATCCAAAAGCTGGGGACCAATCTAAAGTAGATTGGCTTATACCCAAATTTAATGAAAGTTCCTTAGAGGAAACTGATTTCCCTCATTATCCTTTATGTAGATAATATGTGGAATTAATTCTCCTTCACTAAGTTATCATTACATCAAGCAGACAAACAGATACAATGTTATTAAAAGTAATGGAACGAGTTCATCCACTGTTAACTTTAATGGTTTGTATCTTCTCAGGTGTCCCAGAGAAATGCCTCTGTCTCACCACTTCAGCAGAGTTAAGGTCAGGGCTAAGGTTACCAAATTTCATGCTCACTAGAGAAGGCTCTGCTCTCTCTCAGGCCTCACTTCCCTGGAGCTCTGAATGAAGCTGGGAGGAGCAGATCTAACAATCGGAAAGACTGCTTTCCAACCGTGATGGTAACAGATACAGGTATGTGTTTCTACATATTTATTTTGCAAAATAATTGCAAAATATTTTTACAAAGAAATTATAAAGAGACATACATGAGATATTCAACTTTAACATTTGTGATAGAGTTTACCTTTCTGGGCCACGGAAATAGTATTTCTTTTTAAATATTCAGCAATCATGCTTACATACTTATTAATATTCAGAGTGAGTAAAGGCTAGGCAGGTAACACCTTTACATTTTAAGCATCAATCTTGTTGTTCATTTTGCTGAAGTAAAACCTAATCAACCTTTCTTTGCTGCAAAAAAGCTTTTACTAAGCATCTCTTGGCAGTATAAAAAAAAGAGAGAATTACAGAACTATAAATGCAATGCAAAGGATATACACATGCACACTGATATATATTCATATGTAATACTTACATATAAAATATATATTTATATGTATAATGCATATAAAATACACATATTGTAGACATACCCAAATATGGAATAGGCCACCAAAGAAGCATATAAAATATGTAAAATAATAGTCTACTGCAGAAACATGTGCTTACCTCTATTTTAGTTTTATCCATTCAACAAGCATTTATGGAACACCTGCTCTGTATTAGGCACTATATTGGCAAACAATAAAGACATTGTACTCTTAAGAAGTTAATGATTGAAGAGGGAATGCAAACTTAAATATCAGTAACTATAATTTACGTGATAACTGATCTACACAAGAAGTTGTTGGCCTCAAAATAATTAAGGAGAAAAACGAGATTTCCCGACAAAATATAGTAACAGGGACCAAATTTACCCTACTTTTGAATTAAATAACTGACAAAATATGTAAAACCATGGTTTTCAGTTCATTGGAAGTGAAGGAAAGTGATCCCCAAGAAACATGAAACAAATGAGGGGAGCCCTATCACTGTCCCACTACTTTCTGGAGAAAATTCCTAGGTGGTGATACAGGGAAAATCTAGCCTGAGCCCAGTGAACATCCCAAGCTGAGAAGCCAGAGCTAGTTTAGGGAAGCCAAAATACCTGGTGCTTATGGGGCAGAATTCTGAAAAGGAAGAGAGATTCACAGAAAGAGAATTCCAGAGATCTGCAGATGGTCCCTACTGAGTATTCAGTTAAGTAGCAAGCAGTGCATTCCTGCAGGGAAATGACCTGAGGTCAGGGAAAGAACTACCTAAAGGATTAATCGTGACACTACCCAGGGATCGTACAGAGCCAGGGCAGATGCCTAGCCCCAATACCCAGAATGAAAAATCTCATAAGTTAAATAACTAAGGAGTGAGAACAAGTAAATACTACATAACAAAGCTTAAAGGATGACTCAAAATATTAAACAATTACTAAGTACTTCAACCACATTCAAGTATAAAGCTCAAGATTTTTTAGAAATACAACACCCAGCAATCACAATGCCTGGCAGCCATAAAAAATTATCAACTATGCAGAAAATAAGGAAAATACAACCTATACTGGGAAGAAAAAATGTCAACCAATCAAAACTAACCCAGATATGACATAGGTGACATTAAAAAAGTTATTATAACTGAATTCTGTGTATTCAAGAAGCTACAGGAATGATTGAACATTTAAATAGAAGATATAAAAAAAACTAATTTGAATTTCTAGAAGTGAAAATTAAAATGTCTGCTTTGTAAAATACACAGGCTGGAAATATGAGAGATGACATTTTCAGGAGAAAAGATAGTAAACTTGAAGACATAGTAATCAAAACTACAAAGTGAAACACACAAAGAAAAAAAAAGACTAACAAAAAATGAACAGACACTCAGTAAAATATAAGACAATTTTAAATGACCAAGTACTTGAACAATTGAAGTTCTTAAAAGAAAAGGGACAGAAAAAATATTTTTAAAAAATAATAGCTGTATATTTTTCAAATTTTCTGAAAACTATGAATACACATATCAAAGAAGCTTAACAAACCCTAAGCACAAAAATATATGTTAAGAAAACTCTACCATGACACATATAAGCCAACTACTTTAAACCAATGATAAGAAAGAAATATTAGAAGCTGCTAGAGAAAAAAACTATATGCAGAAACACAACTATATGAATGACAGCAGATTTGTTGAAAGCAATGAAAGCAAGAAGACAATAGAGCAACATCTTTAAAGTATTAAAAAAAGAAAACCCTAAAAATTCTCTATCTTACAAAAATACTTTTCAAAAGTGAAGGTAAATTAAGCACCTTTTTGAAATTTAAGACTTTATTTTTTAGAGCAGATTTAAATTTACATATCAAAATTTGTGTTAAAATAGTACTTAGAAGGGAATTTGTAGAATTAACTCTACCTTAAGGTCCTATCTTCAGATATCAGAAAACAAAATAAGAGAAATTATATTCAAAATAAGGAGAATAAAAGAAATAAAAAGGTAAGAGCAGAAATCAATAAAATGGGAAACAGAAAAACAGTAAAAATGAATAAAACAAAAGCTTACTTTTTTTGAGATCAATAAAACTTGTAAACTTCTAGGAATACTGATAAAAAAGAAGGGGACACAATTTCCCAGTATCAGAAATGAGAAAAGTAAAATCAATACTGATTCTACAGTTAATATAATAAGGGAAAGTTATAAACAACTTTATGACAATAAATTTGACACTTAGATAAAATAAATATACTCCTTGGAAAATACAACTACCAAAGCTCACTCAAGAGGAAACAGGTAAGGTGACTAGCCCAACATCTATTAAATAAATTGAAATTTTCATTAAAAATATTCCCACAGAGAAAACTCCAGGTACACATGGCATCACTGGTGAATTTTGCCAAACAATTCAGAAAAAAGTATACCAATTACATAAACTCTTACAAAAACACTGAAAAGGAGGAAATATTCCAATTCATTCTATCTGACATTAATTGACAGCAAAACCAGACAAAGATATTGCAAGAAAAGAAAAGTGCATATTTCTATAGATAGATGAGAAATTTATAAAATTTCAGCGAATCAATCCAAGAATATATAGAGAATAATATAAAGTGTCCATGTGGGTTTATCCAGTAATTGCAAGTTTCTTTTTTTTTTTTAATATTTTATTTATTTGACAGAGAGAAATCACAACTAGTCAGAGAGACAGGCAGAGAGAGAGGAGGAAGCAGGCTCCCTGGGGAGCAGAGAGCCTGATGCGGAGCTCGAGCCTGATGTAGGGCTTGATCCCAGGATCCCGGGATCATGACCCGAGCTGAAGGCAGAGGTTTTTAACCCACTGAGCCACCCAGGCACCCCAGTAATTGCAAGTTTCATTTCTCATTTGGAAATTGATAAATGTCATCCACTGTGTTGACAAACTAAGAGGAAAAAATATGTTCATCTCTATAGATCAGGAAAAGGTTATGACAAGATCGAAAACCCAACATCTATTCCTGATTTTAAATAAAAAATAAAATCTCCCATGAAATTGAGAATGTAAAGAAATTTTCTCAGACTAATAAAAGGTATTTGCAAAACTCTACAGCTAATTGCATTCCTAATTGTGACTGAATGCTTTCCCTTTAAGATCAGGAATAAGACAATAATGTCTTTTATCACCATTTCTATTCACCATTGTAGGGCAGATCAAATCAGTAGGCAAGAAAAAGAAAACATAAGCCTTCCACATTGGAAAGAAAGAATAAAACTGCTTTTAGTCACAGATGACATGACATTTATCACGAAAATCTTGTGGATTCTACAAAAAAAGACAGAACTAAAAAGTGACTTTAACAGGTTGCAGAATATGAGACCAACATACAAAAATCAACTGCCTTTCCTTATACTGCTAACAACAAATGGGAGGTGATATTAAAAAGACAACACCATTTATAATAGCAAAAAAGAAAACCTGAAACACCGACAGACAGACTTGATAAAGGATATACAACATGTGTACACTATAAACTATAAAGTGTTGCTGAGATAAATTAAAGAATACTTAAATAAATGGAGCAATACACCATATCCATAGCAGACAAAATGATCTAAAGTTCATATGGAAATGTGAAGGGCCTAGAATAGCCAAACCAATATGGAAAAGAAGAGCATAGCTGGAGGACTATCCTGCCGGACTTTAAGACATTACAAAGCCAGAGCAATGAAGATAGCACAGCACTGGCATTAAGATAGACAAATAGGTCAATGGAACAGAAATGGAGAGTACAAAAATAGATCCACACATACACTGTCAATTGATTTTCATTAAAGGAACAAAGACTATTCAGTGGGCGAAGGACAAACTATTCAACAAAAGATGCCAGAACAATTAGATATCCATATGTGGAATGTGAGCATTGATCCATACTCTACATTATAGGCCTTAGTTTAAAATTTAAACACATAAACACACACACAAATTTACAACATAACTTCTTAAAGCATGGAAGAAAATTTTGTGACCTTGAGTTAGATGAAGATTTTTTTAAGATAAAATACAAAAAATGTCTCCCATGAAAAAACAAGAATGATAAATTGTATTTTATTTAAATAAAAAACTTTTTGCTTTTCAAAAAAATGAAAAGGGGATGAAAAAGAAGCCACAGCAGACTGGAAATAATACTTACAAATCATATATCTGACAGAAGACTTATATCCAGAATATACAAACCCTCAAAACCCAGTAACAACAAAACAAACAGCTCATTAAAAAGTGTCTGCAAATTTTTTTTAAAAAATACTTCACCGAAGAAGATATAAAGATGACAAACACATGAAAAGTGATAAAAAGAATGTAAAGCAACTGGAACTCTCATACATTGCTAGTGGGAATATAAAATTGTACAGCCACAGTGGAAAATATTTGGTATTTCTTAGTGAAAAAGAAGGTCAAGATAATTAGCTCAGTTGTATTATGAACTTTAGAGGAGGCCTAGACATTTAGAGTAGTTGCCATAGGATCACCTAGAGACAAGATGTTGGCAGGTAATATTGAAGGCTCAAGCAAGTTTAACCACAAATTACTATAGAGTCAATAAGCAAAGAGAGATGATTTTTTTTTTTATTATTCAGAGAAAATAAATGGTTAGTTTGACCAAGATTTGGAGGTTTGCCAGTGAGTGCAGCCAAAGGTGAATGGGGAACAGGATGTGGTTGCTTCCTAAAAGGATATTCGAAACGGTTTCCATAGTTCTGACACATCCATTCCATTCATTGAAAAAAAATATTTACTTAGGTTCTGGTAAACCTGTGTTGTGGAGCATGCAAGAACAATTATCTCCAATGAAGGTTAACAGTATATAATCAGTAGGAAAATAAATACATTTATTGATTCCTATTCTTTGCTGTGGACATTAGTGTGCAATTGAATCACAACATCTTAAAGCCAGAAGAGATTTTAAGGGTTATAAAGTTCAACACTATCACTTTATTGATGAGGAAACAGACATAGAGAAGTCTGGGGATTTTTCCAAAGGTAACAGGAGATAGAACAAAATCCTGTGGTTTCCATTAAGCATTTTAGCTACTCACCAAGCTTCTTTTTCAAACTTGCTAATTGACATTAAGGCAATGTATTATACATTCTACCTGGAAACACCAAACACATGCATTGTTTTGGAGAATAATTTCGGTTAGAGGAACTCTGCTCACCATAAATTTAAAAATACACTAGCACTAGGGGCACCTGGGCGGCTCCATCACTTAGTGTCTGCCTTCAGCTCAGGTCATGATTCACTGGCATCGAGCTCCTCACCAGGCTCCCTGCTGAGTATCTTCTGGGGTACTCCATTCTTTCTCTGACTACCACTCCCCTTGCTTGTGCACGCGCTCTCTCTCTCTCTCTCTCTGTCAAATAAATAAAATCTTAAAAAATACACCAGCACTGACCTTATCGCCTGTTATCTCCAGGGAACTTGTTTAAGTAAGTTTTAGACTTGAGGTAATATATTAAACATTACTTAGCATATTTATTCCAGCTCTAATACTGTTCTTTTACACTTACAACTGAAAATTCATAACTATCTTAAATAACACTATTACTTAAGTTTTTCCAATTTCTAACTAATTTCTAATTATAAGGTAAATGGCATATTAGGAGTTGGTTGGGTCTAGACATTCTGGGATTACAGCAGCAGAAGAGCAGAAAGTTATTCCCAAATGGGAAATGAGATTATATATTCCTTGACATCAAGGACCATACCCGTTTTGTATTACTTAACACTTAGAACATTATCAACTATACAATAGGTATTCAAAAATACTTATTGAATGAACTCACAATGTGAGACCGATGAATACAGTTTATCCTACAGGGAGATGTGTATGCTGTTCAAAATAAAAGCAAAATAAAGCTCGGTTCATTTAGGCACTGAGGCTTGCAAGAAGGTCTAATCTAGCAACTATAAACACAGGCAAAAAGAAACTTCAGTATTTGGTACTGTCAACAGAGCCCGGAAATCCAAGAGTAGGAGAGCTAAGAGTCTATTCTAGGTTTCACTAGGTCGTGAGGACTCATCCATGGCATACAGAACATCTTGGGTGTGGATGAACTAAGCAAGGATGAACTAAGGGGGGAAAAACTGGAACAGCAGGAAAAGCCCCAGATTTGGAGTTAGAGACACTGGGTTTGAATTACGACTCTGTTATTAACCAACAGTGTGGACTAAGCAATTTCCTTGACCCACTACTATTTTATAACCTTCTCCTTACTATCATCACCAGTAACCCCCTAACTGCCGAAAGCAGTGAACACATTCCACACTTTGTATAGCTCACACTGTGCTCTCTTGCCATTTGTATACTTGTTCCTGTAAGCTCTGCTTACCATTTCCTCCCTGTTCTGTTACCATTTCCTCCCTGGACTCTCTTTTTGAGTTTTGGGGAATGGGGGGGGGGGTTCTTCTCCTGGCCACCCTCCAAATATTGGCATCCCTAAGGATTCTGTCCTTAATTAGTTTTCTTTCCCATTCTGTAAAATTTCCCCAATCTCAATGACCACATTGCTTTACACACGTTATCTCTAACTTTAGCTTAGATATCTCTCTTAAACTCAGACCCATATATTCAACTTCCAACAAAATATTTCCGTATACAGATCTTGCAGGCACTTGAATCTGGGAAACAATATGACCAGAACCAAATTTATTATCTTTTGTCTTTGCCCCCTTCCCACATGTCTTAGTCCATTCAAAACTAGAACAAAAATACCATGGTTGGCTGGCTTCAACAACAAACATTTATTTCTCATAGTTCTGGAAGCTGGGAATCCCAAGATCAAGACTCTGATAGATTTAGTTTCCAGTGAGAGTTCACTTCCTGGTTCGTAGTCACCTTCTTGCTGTGTCCTCACATGACATATAAAGAGAAGCAGTTCTCTGGGGAGAACTCTGAGGAGAACAAATGAGGAGAGGGAGTCTCTTGTAAGAGCACTAATCCAGGGCTCCATCCTCATGACCTCCTCACTTCCAAAGACCCCACCTCCAAATGCCATCACCTTAAGGATTATGTTTCAACATGGAGCTTTGGGTGAGCACAAATGTCCTGTCTATAGCATCACTTTAATTTCCAATTCCTTCTGCTCCCTTTTCCATGCTGTCTAATAGCACTACCTAGTTACCCAAACCAGGAATGGTCCTAGATGCCTCCATCTCCTTCACCTTTATATATTCAAGCTATTGTTCCATCTTTTGTTTTCCATCTTTTAAATATTGTTCACATTTTCCCTTCTTTCTACTATATGTACTGCTACCCAGGTCAAACCAACTTGTTATTCTAGTGCTTTCTATACGTAAGACTTTATCCATTCTCTACTCAGCTTCCAGGGTGATCTTTTTCAAATGCAAGTCTAATTTCAACTTATTCCTGGTTAAAATGGTTTTATTCCTTATAGGTAGCTGACTATATGTTACAGTAGTCCTGGTATAATTATTAGTAATACCTCCTTTTACTATGTATATTATACATATTATATGTATATATATGAATATATAATATAATATATGTGTATATATATATATACACATATATATGTGTATATATATAATATGCTATATATTATATGCATATATGTATAATATGCTATATATTATATGCATATATGTATAATATGCAACCATTCTACCCTTACTTTATTTTTTTTTTTTAAAGATTTTATTTATTTGACAGAGAGAGATCACAAGTAGACAGAGAGGCGGGCAGAGAGAGAGAGAGGGAAGCAGGCTCCCCGCCGAGCGGAGAGCCCGATGCGGGACTCAATCCCAGGACCCTGAGATCATGACCTGAGCCAAAGGCAGCGGCTTAACCCACTGAGCCACCCAGGCACCCCTCTACCCTTACTTTAAAGGATAAAGTCACAGCCGATTGTCATAATACACAAGGGGCCTTTCATAATCTGAACACTTTTTACCCCTTCAGATTCATATCTAGTCATCTTCTCTCAGTTCCAGTCATATTGAATTACTTGTTGATTCTCTCTTACTACATATGCTCACATTTTGTGTTTTTGTGGAGAAAACCATCTCCACTGGAGTCACTGTATAATCTCCACTTATCCTTTAAGACTGAAATAGAAGATTTTCTGTGATACCTTACCTGAGTTCCATGACATCTCTAGAAAGAATAGACTACTTCTTTTGTGAATTTATTTCTTTCATAACTGAATGTCTTTCTTTCTTTCTTTTAATTATATCAATCTTTATGAAATTGTGATTCCCAAGAGGTCAGGGGCTATGTCTTATTTACCTTTAGCTTCTCAACGCATCGTACAGTGCCTGGCACACAGAAAGTTCTTAATAAACATTGAAAGAACAGATGATTGAATTAGTGAATATGTCAGAAAGTTCTTGTGGATGAGAGCATGGAAAGGAGCAGAATTTAAAGGTCAAAGCAGTGAGTCAGTGGCAACCTATGTAGGTTTATTCCATCCCCTGTGTCTTTAATCTCCCAATTCAAATGCCATTATGTATGGAAGTCTTTGGCTTTGAAATATGACCACCAGTAAAGCTGCCCTCTGGCACTACGGATTGCACCACAGGAGAACAGGGAACCAGCCGCCTGTAGGATTTTTTTTTTTTCCAAATTCAATTTTCAATTAAAACAGTAGGAAATTTCCATTTAAATAATTTTTGCTTTGTTAGAAGCCTGAAACCCAGAATGAGTCAATCCCCAAAACAAATAAATACTATCAATAATTTGAAAGAGGAAGCGTCACTCCCACCCACATAAAACTGCTTATTTCTCTAGGAGTTCATGGATTCCTTTCCCAGTAGCTTACTTCACTATTTCAAAGTTCTACAAGACTTATTCCAAGAAGATCTTTGACTCCTTTAATACACATCAGAGAATCTTGGGAGCTAAGTTGGTCTTTGGAGATCCCTAAACCTACCCTTTCATTTTTACAGATGAAGAAACTGAAATCTAGAGAATGTTAAGTACCCAAAATCACACTTCCTGTGTAGCCAGGCCTTTCACTTCTCAGCTAGTTCCCTTCAACACACCCATCATTTACAGAGTCAAATAAAACCAATTCAAATGAGGCAGTATAAATGTCAAATCCTGAACATGACCTAACTCCACCGTTGTTGGAAATCTTGCATCACCAGTAACCACTCAATGTTCCACCAGTCATTTTTCAAGAAGCTAGTTTGAGGAAAAAGTCACCTCCTTTACCATGTGTATGTCTATCATGCATTTTTGTCCCCCTTCTCCATGCAATCCTCTCTAAAAAGAGGAGAAATTTCTGTTTCATTTCCATTTACAAACAGAACTGACAACCAAGAAATGATTCAAAGAACCTTATAGTCCTTTGGCCTGTAAGCCACTGTGCTTTATATGAAATAATCATCATCATTCTTTTACCTTCAGTACTCTGAAATCTACCATCCTTCTCCCTCTTTAAGGTGATAATTATAGTAATGACCCCACCATCAGGTATTTCTTGGGAATTAATGATCAACTGAGGTTAATGGCCCACAGACTAGCCATGGTCCATCAACTCCACCCAGCCTGTCATTAATGCCCAGGATATGTCCTGCTTCCCAATTGTTATTGCTTAATTTAGACTCTTTTCATTCTCATCAAGCTTTACAATATTGCTACATCTACCCAGAAGCTTTGTGTTTTATTTTATTAGTCTGTGTCCTAATGGTTCAACAAGAGTGGTTTCCCTAACTGGTGATCAAATAAAAGGAGAATGTACCTTATTAAAAGTTACCTTAAAAGCCATTAAACATCTCTAGACCTTTTAATATTTATATATTTTATAGACAACCTTTAAATCAACAAAAGGGATAGAGTTCTGTGTTCTCAAGAGTATAATCCCAACTCTCTCTCCACTTTTCCCTTAGCCCTCTCTTTCCTTCACCTCACAGAATAAATCCAATCACTTTATTTATTTTTACAAGTTACTCTCCCTGGTTGAAAGCAGTTTTAAACTCTAAATGGTGTCATAAGTTGTCTACAACACTAAATGTTACATATCCCTTACAAGCAGTTCCCAGACATTATACAGCCCACAGTATTGCCACCTCTTTTCCTTGCTATACCTGCAATGCTTCATTTCCTTCGAGATGCACAAAGCTTCACTGGCCCTCTTTTTGGTTCATTTCCCTCCTCAGTTTGATAAATGGAGCTACAGCAAGGCTAAGGGAGGTAGGAGTATAAGGCATGGAGAGAGGTCTAGGGGTAGCCTATAACAATTCAGAGCTCTTTCAGCACCAAAAACAGTTTGAAAAATCTGCCAGATTCCTATTATGAATATGAATACACACACACACACACACACACACACACACACACACACACACATATATATATTCAACAAATAGTATTTAGTAAAAATGATATGTATATTGTCACATTTTCCTATGAGTACAAAGCATGACAAGGAAAAGCCTTGAGGGGAGGAGGGAATCAGTGATTCTTATGAATTTTATAATAATTCTTTTAATGAAAGTAGAACACCAAAACAAATATTAAGGATTCAAAAACAAGTAAGACATACTCATTTGCAAGAACACCCAGGAGCTATGAGATTTAGTCTTAGGTCTGCTAGTCATTAGTTATATGACCTTTGGCAAGTTATTTCTCCTTCTGGACCTTAGCTTCCTCATCTAAAAAATAAGGTATTGGGGCGCCTGGGTGGCTCAGTGGGTTAAAGCCTCTGCCTTCGGCTCAGGTCATGATCCCAGGGTCCTGGGATTGAGCCCCACATAGGCTCTCTGCTCAGCAGGGAGCCTGCTTCCTCCTCTCTCTCTGCCTGCCTCTCTGCTTACTTGTGATCTCTGTCTGTCAAATAAATAAATAAAATCTTAAAAACAATAAATAAATAAAAAATAAAAAATAAGGTATTAAACTAGATATCATCATTACTTTTCAACAATAACATTTTATGATTCTTTGAATCCATAATCAACTGTTAGAATAATCTCATAATAGAATTAAATTACATATGACCTGGATCTTTTTCAAAATAATTATTTTCTTCTACTCCAAGCTCATACATTTATTTTTATATATACTCATTTATTGAATATTAGAACACATATTGTGAGGTAAACAATGTATGATAGAGAAGAAATACAGCGGTGTTAAAAAAAAAAAAAAAAAGAAATGAAAACAAAAGAGGATACATGGAAATCAGTATGTGATCCCTGCTCCTATACCAGGTTATTTACAATCTAGTAAAGGAATTAGAAAGTGATACTAACAATGGCAGGTGGAGGTAAGCAGTAAATGAAGAGGGTTAAAAAAAAAAAAAAAAAAAAGAACAAAAGGGACGTGGACCAGGAGGTAGTTGATAAGATGAGACCAGAAGAAGGACCTGGTCATGTATTTTAAGCTTAGGGTAGCCAGAGTCACTGAGAGAAAGAAGTGAGGTTGGAAAGGCTGGCAAGGCTATGTCAAGTTGGACCTCAGAGTTCATAGTAAGGAGTCTGAGTCATTTTAAATGGAATGGGGATCTATTTGAGACTTTTAATAAATGACTATTGGCCAGAAAATTAATTTTTGGCCTTCCCAAGAAGAATATTAAAATAGTTTTATTCAACTGGAACATTGGAAATAGAAAGTATTTCAGTTTATTGAAGTTTGAACAAAACATTTTAAAACTACACTTTTAAACTTACCTGTGCTAGGTAAATGACAATGGTAATTAGTGAAATTAGATCTTCTATGTCAAATTT
The DNA here is from genome assembly GCF_922984935.1 of Meles meles. Taxonomy (NCBI): domain Eukaryota; kingdom Metazoa; phylum Chordata; class Mammalia; order Carnivora; family Mustelidae; genus Meles; species Meles meles. Next base: position 40,529,616 of record NC_060070.1, read on the forward strand.
ATACTTATACAAAAAAACCTAAATGTTCTTACCCCTAAAGTATGAAACAATTTTCACTATAATATATTTCACAATTATTTGGAAAGGGTTCAGAATTCAGTATAAGTACAACAGGTATACTAAGAAAGAAGGGACTCTATCTGTACAAATATGCAGCCAGCACAATGTTCAAAACAAGAGCAAGACCCAGGAGTCATTGAAGATATTACTGAAAAAAGATGGCAAACTGTGTTTGGGCAGCCAAATCTCACTAGTGACAGCAATAAACAAGCTTCCCCTGGGTTTTAGAAGTGTTTGGTATGCTCCAATCTACTATGTGAGATAAAATCTTCAAAGAGAATTGATAAAAGCCTCAGCATTTGGGACTTTTAAACTCAGACCGAAGAACATATTAGGAAGGATTTTCAAGAAATCAGTTTTGCACTGGGAAGAAACTGAACTCCATGACATATTTCATCCTTATACTTTTCTACTGTTCAATAAAACTTTAAAGAATGGGGGAAGGGTGTTATTCATAATTCTTTTTATCTTCACATATACAAGACTTTTTTCTCTCAAGAATAACTATACTAGTACAACTAATAAAACTGAAAATATACCTTGTGTTATAGCATTGGAATTTTAGGTGTTCAGTGGTAAGACAACATCAAAGAAATAGATACAACTTTCAATTGACTGGATCTTAAGGAATCGTGAGTTTTTACTGAGACAGGAAGCAAATTATTTAGCTTTTTTATGGCTCGGATATTTCAACTATAAAAATGAGAGTACTAGGAGAAATCTCTACACAGCATGTTTGCACATTAATCAAACTCTGATCTATGTTTATAACATTTATAAACATATAACATGGTTATAACATAAATAAGTTATAAACACATGCATTAATAATTAAGTATATGCATACTTTGCAGTCAAAACTCTTTACCTAGCAAATTGAAATTGGTTTAAGTGAAAAGGAGAATGTATTAACTCTTGTAATTGAAAAATCTGGAGGGTAAATTCAGGCACAGTTGATTCCAGGAGCTCAAACAATATTTCCATAAGAAAACTCTGTCCATGGGTACAGGGGTTGATGTGGGAGTAGGGAAGTGTTGACAAAGGGGGAAGACATAAATGTATACTGGCCAGGGGGGGGGGAAAAAAAGACTGCCCATTTAAACATAAATGTTTTAATATGGATTAAGTTCAGCTGCTAGTAACAGGAGTCCAAACAAGATAAAAAATTGATTTCTCTCAGGATCAGGCAATCCTTATCTGTCTTGGAAGCTGCTCCATCATCTGGGAGCCAAGATACTTCTAGATTTTTGCTCTGCCACCCTATAGTGTGGCCTTTGTCCTCATTTTTCAGGATGGAGTCCTAGCCAATGTACCCAAATTCCAAGTAGCAGAAAGATGGAAGGAAGAACAGTGGCAATGGGACTCAACAGCTATCTTTGTCAGAAACTTCTTGGAAATGACCACATTAGACAGACTTCCACTTTGTCTCTGGGTCATCTTCAACTGCAAAGCATGCTGGAGCTTGTAGTTCTTATTCTAGGAAGCTATGTATCACCTAACATTGGGGGATCCTAAGAGGGAAAGCAGTTATATGGGAGTAAGAAACTAAATCTTTGATATAACATTGGCACATACACACACAGTAAAACATAAATGCCATGAGATCAGGAAATTTTGTGTTGTTCACTGAAAACCAGATTGTGAAAAGTTCTTAAAATATAGTAAGCAATCAATAATTACTTGTTGCAAGAATGAATCAGGGCAGCTGGGTGGCTCAGTCAGTTAAATGTCTGACTTTGGCTCAGGTCATGATCCTAGGGTCCTGGGATGGAGTCCCACATCAGGCTTCCTGCTCAGTGGAGAGTTGGCATCTCCCTCTACCCCTCACCCCTGCTCTTGATCTCTCTCTCTCTCTCTCTCTCTCTCTATATATATATATGTATATATATATATCTTACACACACTCTCTCTCTCACTCTCTCAAATAAATAAATAAAATCTTAAAAAAAAAGAATGAACCAGTAAATGCAAACATATATAGAAAAACATGTAAAATGTGTCAATGGTAGCATAAGTTCACCAAAACTCCTTGATAAATTGCAACAAGACAAAAACATCTTAAAAGTAGTGTCTTCATCTTCCACCAATGATATGAATGAGAAAAGAAAAAAAAAAAAAAAAAGAACCATCAGCCATAACATCACACAGATCTGGACTGATAATCACAGGTTCACCACTTACTATTGGGAGATAGCTGATCTTGCTGAACTTTAAGATGTAAAATTGGGTATAATCTAAACTTTCAAGAGAATTTAACTGAGTTAAAATTTGAGAAAACACAGATTATAATACCTGACACATAATAAATTCTCAGTAATGGTCACTCCTTTCCTGTTTTCAATTGTATTCAATTCAATTTCTGTATTGCCATAGAAAAATTGTCCAATTACTGCCATTCTCTCCAAGATAACATTTGAAAGGATCTGTGCTTCTGAATGTTATCCTTGGATAGGGTTGTTTGGTGCTCACATGTAAAAGTAGGTACTAGAAATCTGAGGTCTACAAATTTTTATCCCAAATCTCACTTTGGTAGATTGTTATGTACAAATGTATTCATATTAAACCCCTTGAAAGGAGCCCAAGTAATGAATAAAGCCCTTAAAAAGAATGTTAAATATTGGAACATGTCTCTGTCAATCATGGGCATATTTTTGTTTTAACATATATATAGACATGTAAAATAAGGCATTTATTTCATTACGTTTTCCAACTTGTCATAGTTTGGTGGTCTAGTACAAAAATCTAAACTGAAGAAATGAAAACAATAGAGCTATGAAGAGATAAAATAATGTAACCTGCTTCCTTAAAAATACAAACACAGAATAAAACATGGACAAAAAAGTTGGCCTAATTTTTAAAAATCATTACATTCTGGTTTGCTTTTATTGATATAATTCTAAAAAGGAAAAAATAAGGATAACTATGTAAAGTAAATGAATCCTAGTGAAAATACAATTTTATCCTTCAGGAGCTGTCTGAAGAAAGATTCGCGGCTAAAGATAATCATGAAAGGTTGAATTTACTGAAAAAAAAAAAGAATTTTGAATTAGGTCAAGCATTCCTTCAAAGCAGTAGAAACACTTAAAAACATCCAACCTGTCAAGTGAAAATCAAGTAACAGTGTTTTCACTGTCACTATGAAGTAAACTAAAAAGAACCAAAAAGACAGCGCCATAAAAACTGTAAATTGCTTTCAGGATTTATAGTTTCCCATCCTTTTCAAAGTAGCATTTAATAAAATAATCTGGTTCTTACTCTAATTCAATCCTAATAAAACAGAGATTCCCTGATCCAATTTGCTATTATTTCTTCATTGAGTTTTAAGCACCTTTCATCCTGAGAACCAGGGTCTTATTATCGGAAAAGATATTTACACTTAAGTCCAATAAGTGTTATGAATTTTTGAGGGAGAGTAGCAAAGACCTCCCTCTTAAGCTACTTTGTAGACAGCACATAAAATGTTATCATGCCCTGGGAATTCGCTTGGTTGGAGTTTGTAAAGCTTTTGCTGTGGTTTTGTTTCTGGATCAAGAAGAGCAGAGAGGGAGCTGGGTTTTGCTGAGTGCTTCCTTTGGGCTATGCACTTCACAAACACTGTAACATTTTATCCTCAAGCATCCTGAGCAAACTGATGTTAGTGTTCCCATTTTACATTTGGGAAATTGATAATCCCAAGGCAATGCAGCTTGCTAAAGATAATCTGCCTAAGAGTGGCAGAACCTGACTCAGGCAGAGCTCACATGTGTTGTCTCCACAGCCCTTATTTTCCAATTAAGAAGCAAAACAATGCAACTTCCCCAGTGTAGATTGCTAAGAATGGCTAGGAAAAGGATAGACTTTGCCAGGAGGAAGTGAAAGACCTCTTTCTCAGATAGGTAATTACGATAGCAAGTAGCTCAAACTAGTGAGAGTGGGTAAAGGATTTGTAAGAAGTTTAGTTAAGCCGGGTGTATTATCAGTCTGTCACCAGATTCTCTTTATTTGCCCTCTCATGTATCCACAGCCACTACAGAGACCAAATCTAAACTTGTCGTTCCAGGGAATCGTTGACCTGGAATTTCACTAACCAGATATTTATGAACATTTTACTTCAAATGTGCTACTAAAGTACTAACAAGCATTGGATTTCATTTTGATGGGTCCCTTCTTTTCTGCAGTCATAATGGTAGTGAACCTAGTACAGACAGTATCTTCTCCTTGTTGAGAGCTTACTAGGCATTATGCTAAGGGCATTTCAACATTATATTAATTAATCTTCAACACACTTTTCAGGCAAGAAGTGTTATTTCTGCCTCTAAAAGTCACAGGCAATATGGTCTGAGTTTAAACAAACTAGTAGAGGTCCCACAGCTGGTGACTGGCAGTGTGGAGACTGGAAATCTGGTCTGTCAGGCACCCAAATTCTCTGTGTCTCCATCACTATTGGATACCTTCTGTCCCCTACCCTCACCTCGTCCCAAGGATGGGCTTAGTCAGGCTTCAGAGTGGGCA